>NC_134468.1:55713099-55763099 GCF_964194025.1 Convolutriloba macropyga
GCAGTAGAAGTCAATGAAGTCATTGAAAAAATCAGTATATGTAGGAATCAGGGAATTGTTATAACGAGATATTGTAAATTAGATAATTTAGGTTAAGTTAGACAAGTTAATTAGGTGTTTGAAGTAAGCGTTCTTTCTTAAGGGGTTATTGTTTCGAAGGCGCCAGAGAGAGGGTCGAAACGATTTGCTGAGACACAGCGAAAATGGGACACAGAAGAGATTGTGGCACAAGCGAGAGAAAGTAGTTGGTTTAGTGGTACTAAACATTAAAAAAAGTGTGAAAAGGATGGAAGAGATTGAGAGTGGGATTGAACTCTGGAAGTTTGTAATTGCAAAACCAGGTGATACTGTGAGTTTTTGTGATTTAGATGATTTGGGAAGTGATCCACGGATATTGATATTATTTTTTTAATTACTATTATAAATTGTCTTTGAGTTTGTCCTTTCCATTGATGAGCAAGTATTTCTTTTACATTCGTCATCTATAAAATTAGAATTGATATTATTAGCCCCATTGTGAATTAACTTATTTCAAGGCAACCTAATTTGCAACAGCATACAAGAGTAGAAATTGCAGAGTAACAAAGTAACGCTTGCATCACCAATTCAAAACCTTTGGTTTATTTTAATTGATCAATCTTCTGGGCGACAGAATCCCCTCACTGTTGAGACTAGCAGAGATTCCGAAGACGACAGTGGCGCTCCTGGGTGGGCTTCATTTCTTTGTTACATTTTGCTGTGGATTATTTTCTGATTGTTTGGAGAGCCAGCGTATTTATCGTCGGAGAAACTGATAAGAGCACACCGAAAGTTGACTTAAATTTGCGATTTGCGTTACTATTAGTTTTTTTTATGTTTGGTTATCAATTGGTGAAGCATTTTCTTTCACCAGGCTACGAAGTTTGGGAAGATTGGCGTGAACATTATTTGAGCACTGGCATGAAGCTGGGATGGACGGAAGAAGAGATGATGAAGTGGTTGCCTACAAAAATGTGTGGGTGGGCTTTAAATGCAGTAAGTGATTTACCAAGAGTCTACTGGCGCTCGACTCCAGTGAAGCAAGCATGGACACTGACAGAGACGCTGTATCAGTTTGACATACGATTGTCTGACAATCTACTTTTTTATGAGCGAAGCTACAATTTGTTTGTGAGAGGGAAAGCGGGAAGTAGGGAGAAAATCATTGATACCAGTGATACTGTGGATCAGAGAACGCGGCAGCATTGTGCTCAAAAGCAGGTGATTGATACAAGAAGAAGCATTGACACTTATTTAACGGATGAAAATCGGCATGTCTGACAAATGGATGAAATTCGGCTGCTGTCTGACAAATGAAATTCAGCTGCTGTCTGACAAAAGTTTCGAATGGTTTGGCATTGGGTCCAGCTGTGGTGTGTCAAGAAAAAGAGCTTTCAGTAATGATCTGTTTGGAGAAGTGGAAGATACGAGAGTTGATGGAAATCGTAGTAGAGGAAGAATTCCAGGTTACGGCGATGAAGTGCAAACTGGAACTGAGGTGGAGTTTCCGCGGGACGTTTGTGGTCAAATAAATCAGGAAAGTTACAGAGCAGCGCTAAGCGAATATAAAAAGAGTGGATTCAGTAAACTTCCAGTAGAAGAAAAAATCATTGAGCGGAGAGTTGAGTCTTGTGGACCAGATGAACATCATGCTATGGAAAAAGTTTATGTACTGTCACCAGAGTCTGAGGAGCTAAACTATGAACAATCGGGTGAGGACTATTTGTTTGCAGATACTTCGGATACAGATTTTTCGAATGTAGAGGATGATGTCAACGATGCCAGAAGCGATACAAGTTTTGCCTCGAGTTTGAACTCAATAGCTTGCGACAATGTAACTGCAATAAAGAAAAATGTTGCCAGTGGTGACAAAGCTAGCAGAAACGATAAGTTGGGAGCCTGGAGCTTGATGGAGTTAAAGACAGGAGGTGTGGACCAGAAGTTCTGCAACGTAACACAAGTGGCTGATGAAACACAGATGTGTACAACTGAGTGCACTGTTGACACTTTGGAGAATTGGACAAGTTCAGGAGGTATTGACGGGAGTTAATGTCTGAAACACAGAAGGGCCAGGAGGTGCCCGGAGTAATTTTGCACAGTTGGGAAAAAAGTTGGAGAATTGGGTGCAATCGCAATTGAATGAAAATCAGCTTAGTGGTAGTGTTTCTGTCGAACCAACGGATGAGCATCATGTGGAAAATGCTGGAATTTACAGAAAAGGGAAATGCGATCAGAAGTCAATGGCTACAGTGTTGAACAGTTGGGTTCATGATTATCAACAGCCTAGGAGTGAGGACTCTAGAGGGTTTTCGATGGAAGTTGAGGAGAAAGTGGAGAGAAGGATTGCTTTGCGATTTACGGAGATTGCAAAGCAGTTGCTGGAGAACCGATCGTTGAGCCGGAAGGAGAGATGGAGCCGTTTGGAAGCATCAGGACGCCAGTCATGGCAGGATTACAGGAGAAATATCAGATACAGTGGAAGATGAGGTGGACATCCATCCAAGCATCAGAGGAAGAAGATTTTCGTAAACAGGTGCACGAGTGTATGATGAGAGGGACGTTGACAGCTAAGTTATTCTAGTTTTTTTTTAATCCAATTGTTGCCTACATTGTATTAATCTACTTTATTAAGACAAGTTGCTCAATAACTATAGACCAAGGGAAAATTTTTATTCAAAAAAGATGGTTTAGGAACATTTGTATTTTGGTAGATCTATTTTTAGACGTGTTTTTCTACTTTAGTGATTTTTGGGTTCCTGGGAAGGATGTATGTCAGAGGCAGTAGAGTTTGATCAATGTTGATGAATTAAACAGAGTTTTCAAATCTGATTTAATCAACCGCTATTCAAATTTTAGTGCAGTTAGTTTGTATTAACACGGAGCTAAACATAAGTGGTTCCTTTCACTAGGTCAACAATTATTAAAGTACGTAGGAGTAAGTTAATCGGGTCACAAGATAAGGCTTTGCAATTATTCGGGAGAATAATAATCTAGGAGGGAGGAGTGTAGTGTAGGAAGCAGGGAATTGTTTTAAGCAGATATTGTAAATTAGATAATTTAGGTTAAGTTAGACAAGTTAATTAGGTGTTTGAAGTAAGCGTTCTTTCTTAAGGGGTTATTGTTTCGAAGGCGCCAGATAGAGGGTCGAAACGATTTGCTGAGACACAGCAAAAGTGGGACACAGAAGAGATTTTGGCACAAGCGATAGAAAGTAGTTGGTTTAGTGGGACTAAACTTTAAAAGATTGTGTGAAAAGGAGGGAAGAGATTGAGAGTGAGATTGAACTCTGGAAGTTGGTAATTGCAAGACCAGTTGGGATATTGTGAGCTTTTGTGATTTAGATTATTTGGGAAGTGATCCACGGATATTGTTATTATTTTTTTAATTACTACTATAAATTGTCTTTGAGTTTGTCTTTTCCATTGATGTGCAAGTAATTCTTTTACATTCGTTATCCATATAACTAGAATTGATATTATGAGCTCAATTGTGAATTAACTTATTTCAAGGCAACCTAATTTGCAACAGCATACAAGAGTGGAAGAGGGGAAATCGCAGAGTAACAAAGTAACGCATGCTTCACCAATTCAAAACCTTTGGTTTATTTTAATTGATCAATCTTCTGGGCGACAGAGTCCCCTCACTGTTGAGCCTAGCAGAAATTCGGAAGACGACAGTATAGAAACATCAGCGCCTTCCAAAATTTTTTTGCCAATTTCTGAGACCTCGACCCGAGAAGATCTCGAACCAAACTGCATAATTTCTAAACGTTACAGGAAACATTCAACTAGGGCGGATAAATTCATTTTCCAAAACTTTCTGAATAGACAGCTTTAAGAAAACCAAACCTTTGGAATAGTTTAGACTGTAATAATGTTTGAATAATATTTGTCTTGCATGTAGCATTAACCGAGTGGTTATTTATAAATTAAATATCTCAGTTTCGAAGAAAACAATGAAAAACGAACAATTTTGGCATTTTTTTTAAATATCTTGCGAAGTATTTGTTGGAATTTGACTTCATCTTGATGAACGGGCTTCAATATTGGAAGGTTCTTTCTGGGTTGGCGTCCCACTAGTATCTATTAGTGGTCCACTATCCAAATCCAAATCAAATTCAAAGTGCTACAAGAATTTTGCTTGATTCTTACAAGATTATAAATTCCGAGTTCTGGAAGAATTGGTAGGCTGTTTTTGGCGATAAAAACTGAAAACCATTTAAAACAATATTTAAGTGTCTCAGAATTTGGAAAGGGTTTCAAGAGTTTTCTTTTAAAAGAAAGCTGCCGAAGACTAATTCTTGCAACAATCTTGAAAAATCTTCTAGTTGAGTTATGATTTTTAAGTTGAGTTAGACGTATGATTTTTCATACCTGTCTCCAATGATGAAGGCGACTATCCACAGTCCAAATAAGGAAAATAGGAATGCCACCCATATCATACTGAGAGACCATGAACAGTAGCAGTCCACAGTGTAAGGCCGTGCATATCTGATGTAGAGAGAGTAGTTGATTGCAGACCTTCATGGTTCACACGCACATAATTCGTCAGTTTTATTTTGCCTCCTTATTGTTTAACAATCAAAACCCAGGTTGAATACTTAAATGTTCAAAAATATCAAATAACCGTTCATCATGAGATAATTACTAAAAACAAGGATCTAACTGAAGCTTTTTGTATGCGTTTATATCAAGCAAAACTAAACAGAACTGGTGAAGGGTCTATCCGGAAGTAAAGTTTATTATATTTTGAACCTATCAGCTGTAAGGTGAATTAGAAATTGAATAATTAGGTAATTTGGTAGCTATAAACACCTCTGATACCTAATAGAGATCGTTCACAATTTTTCTCAAAGTCAAAGAATAAAGATTTCCAGCTGAAAAATTTAAACAAAAATTTTAGCCATTGCAGTTCTTGCTGTTGAAAATCCACTAGATTAACTTGATATTACCTTAGTATTAACCAATTTTTGATGTGAGTATTATGGTTTTCTTAGTTTTATTTATGCAGGATGGAAAACGTCCTTTTGGTTTGTGAAAATACAAAATGAAATTAACATTCTCAATATTGTTTTTTTACGTCGCACATGATCATTCTCAACTTTTGAACAATGATCAAATGCAGCAAAAAATGAAATTGCCACTAATTCACTAATCTTCGCAATCCTTCTGCTATTTCCCGCCTCTCTGCAAAAACTTTTCCCATCTTCAAAACATAACAACGTAACGTCGGAAGAATTGCTCTCAATTGATTAGTAGGAGTTCTAATCAATTACAGCTTTGAGGGACTAGTATGGGATCAAGAAATCTAAAAATGACATTTCATCTTTAAATAGTATCATCAGTTCTTAATTAGTATACATTACAAAATAAGCTACCCATAAAGTGAAATGTTGGAAAACAAAAGTCAAATTTCAAGTCATGACTTCAGCTAAAAAGTAGAATCTCATTACTCCTCTTCGAGTCGTGAAGAGATGCACACGTTTACACTAATGCTTTTCTTCGAGAAAATGCGCACAAAACTACAACAAATCTTTGCACAAAACTGTCACAGTTTACCAACTTTAGCTAAGAATAAGTATCAAAATAATTTTTCAAAATTTATCACTTTTTCCAATTTATCTGAACCTTTTTTTCCATTTATTTCACCAATAGAATCCTGCAAGACAACTGAATTCTGTTGTGTTTGCTTTTTTAAGCAGATTTTATCCGTTATTGATGAAAAAGACTGCCAGAAATTAGATTAGGGTTTTTTATTCAAAATTTACTATAGTTTTATTTTGAGATGAAAATAAGCTTGGGTATGAAAAATAGCTCGGAATTATTAAAACTTACGGTTTGCCATTCATCTGAAAGATTGTACTTTGCTTACAAATACAATAGAATTTACTGCAAAAAAACCGAAGTGAAAAACGCAAAAACAAAAAATCAAATTTATTTTTAAATTCTTGTTCACAATTTCTGATATGCGTCTTCTAACGAGAATAAAACTTTTAAAAAAAATTTTACTTATGGTTCTTCGTCACCTCACAGTTCAGCAAATTTTTTTGTCGTACAAGCTTGATATTCCAAAAATGGGCCAATAAAATTAATCGTCCTGGGTAAAATTTTTACAACTTTGGAACAGAAACAATAGAAACTAAGGATTTTGATAACTGCCGAGCTACCACCATCTCTTTTTACCCATTAGATGGATCCGTTATTAATTTCTTCGAACATTTTGTAAAAAAGAAGATTTCATCAAATGTTGAAAAATTGCAAGTTAGTGGTATTGTCCTTCTATTGTACCGACCATGCTGTTTTCAATTGATTTGAGATAGCAGTATGGTGATTGTATGTAATGTTTAATGATACGATGTCAACTTGATTCTTTCAACCTCAACGAGGTTTTTTGTTGTTTCCGATTCGAGATCGCGCTGCCAGCAAGAGCAATCAAATGTATTATCTAGGCATTTTTTCAAAAACAAAACAATGCTCTGCCGATCTATGGGTTGGTATTGTAGATCTTGTTTTTTGTTCTCCAATTCTTTTCCTCATTTTTCCTTGTATGCTAATGCCCAATTATGGTTTACAACGCAACGAAATAACAGAAGGAAAATGACTGGGTCCGTTACATGTTGTTTACAGATTGTTTTCAAAGGATCTGATCTCTTATTCCTTTTGAAAAGGAGGCAAACGGCTATTTCCTGAGTCGAGATGTCAGGCAAAAAAAATTGTAAGAATTGTATCAACTTGACTAATTTAAATATTTTTTAAAGAACTGCTGCAAATGGAGTAAACGTCGTCATGTTTTATTGGTTCAAAAATGTTGATTATTTCACTATTATTTTACCCTACTACCACTCACAAAATGTTGTAACACATTACCTAAGGCACTTTATTTTGTACAAATGCATTCAATCCAATATAAGGTTGCGGAGCGAAAGTGCACGTACTGATTGTCCGAGACAAAAATAGTTATTGTCCAGAGATTTGCACAATATCATGCCTTTCGTGCGTTCATTTTAAGACTTGTACCGACTTTCTGTTTCAGAATTTTATGCGTTCCCGTACCTAGAGTTCCGTGACAATCAGTACTGATTCAGAACATTTTCAGAAAAATTTTGAGAAAAAGTTTTAATTCTGATTCAGAAGGATTTTCAGAAACATTTTCAGAAAAAGTTTTAATACTGATTCAGAAGGATTTGAGAACCAACTGTGAAGTGATTTCTGAATTTCTCTGAATCAGAGCAAAATTCAGAGGACATATTCAGTATTCTTCTGAATCAGAAGTTAATTCAGAGCAAAATGTGACCTGAATTAGACTCTGACTTAGTACTGAATTCGGTTGAGAGTTAGGTACGGGTTCTTTTTCAGGTTTTTGTATGTTTTTTTTAATGTTTCCATGTCCGGAATTTGTATTTGTGAAAACTTTTTCTTTGGAGATTTGTTTATCTACCGGTATTTACCAATATTCTAGTATCCTTACGCAATGATATCTCGACCCGGGAACGTTTACATCAGAAGTAGTATGTAGTGGAGTACGAAAAGAGTGACAGTGAGTTTTGGTCTCTCCCACAATTTCACAAAGCAGATCATCACCCAGATGAGGAGAGCTAAAGTGACAGCCCCACTCGCCACAATCAGTCCACGTGTTACTATGTTGAACACGGCTTCTCCAGTGCTACACAGAGTCAACAAATATAAAAGAAATCACTCAAACCAATCAGGGTTAGGGAACTGTGGAAATTAGACTTAATAGTCTCATCAAGTAAATTTATGTCTTCATATCCTAGTAAAAGTAATTGATAAATGTAACTGATCACACTTTGCAGACCGTAAGGAGTGCTCTGTGTAGGGGAACTTGATGACTGCATGCAGCCCTGATAAGACTTCCCAGATCGTTCTCCTGCCTTACTAGACAAAAAAGTTGCAAGATTCTTGCAAATGACGCTTACCTTGAATTATCTTGCAAGATTCTTGCAAATGACGCTTATCTTGCACGATGCCAGATCCGGACGCCTATCTTACAAGAACCTTACAAGATCTAGCAAGATAGATGTCAAAAAATAATGAAGAAAAAGTGCAATTTTAAGGACTGATTCACTCAACGATCATATTCTCCAATGAGCGCAGTTCATTGAAGGAAGCTCTCAGTTCGAAAAAGAAACTGTCATATCAACTCTGCCTTCAATTGTGTTTGTGACCGCGCTTCACGCATTAGTCTTAGCTATTTAGGGTCTTTTTCTTTGGTGGCTAGGTCAAGTGTGCTCCTTCTGGAGCTCAGTATTACATCGACTCTGGTCGTCAAAGAAGCCAAAAATGCCCACGCTCGAGCTAAGACTAGATTTTCATACGCCCACCTTGCATGGGTTTCGCAAGAGTTGGCGCTTATCTTGCAAGACCCGTGCAATAATCAGACGCTTACCTTACAATACTCTTGCAAAATTCTTGCAAGATCTTGCAAGATAGCCGTCGATAATAGACTAGGGTGCTTCCAGGCTCTGTCGCTGGGTCGCGCCTTACCCCCTGTCCGCGTGCAAAATACATGAAAATTTATACTATCAATTATTTCAATGTAAAAATATCAGTTACATGCTGCCATGCCACCGAAGTGCTGAATAAATAAACTTCACAATTAAGATAGGAGACGAACGCGCTGATAAAAAAAACTGAGTGAATTTTCTTGTTAAATGTGGATATCGTTTTGCATTGCTGATTCAGACACACAGTCCACAGTCCAACTGAGCTGCGAGTGATATTGTCCTTGTCTCCTTTGATCACTCCTTTTGTATTGAAATTCAGATCCACAATTGAAGGGTGTGCTGGACCCTTGGAGTAGTCAATGTGGAACCTGAAATATTATGGATTGTTAGCAGAGTCGAGAACGAACGACATCACAAAAGATTGCCGGAAAATAGCCGCCGTTGATTCCAATAAGCATGATTGGGATTGAAAGAATAGAAGATATTGAAAAAAAAAGAATTTTGTACAATAACATTTTTTAAGTCCGATTTATTTTGATGGAATTTCGTAGTTGAACATAACGTACTTCTGTTTCTTAGAGATAGGCTACAGGGGCTACTATCAATACCAATAAGCATTAGAGATGGTAACTAAGACTTATAGGAACGACGTTCAAATAGCGGGAATCTAAAATTGGGCTTTATGGGTTTATCCCGTTTCTACTTCTGACTTCAATTTTTTATACTGACTCTGTTCATTTTGAATTGCTTTGCTGAGCAACTGATGTTCAAAATACCTTTTAGCAGAATGAGAGAAGAGAGAAACTGGTCTAGAGAAGTCAAAAAGATATCACGCAAAATGTTGAAAAAGCGGCAAGATGAGGTAAAGCGAAACATTTTTTTATTCGACGAAGTAAAAAAAAACATAGCAGGACAAGTCCTGACGTACAATTCAAATAATTTTCATTGACTAAACAGAAAAATTAGACCTAGAATGGACTATGAGTGAATTGAGAAAACCATTTTAAAAAAATCAGATAAAAAAATAAGAAAAAAAAAACAAAAAATCAATGTCAAAATGCCGCATGTGAACAAAAAAACCACTAGCGAGAAATGAAAATTTAATTCAAACAGAAAAACTAGGCCTAGAATGAGCTGTGAATGGATTGGGAAAACCATTTAGAAAGAAAACCGGTCCAAAAAATCGAAAAAAACAGTAAAAATCAGTGTGAAATTTCCGCATGTGAACAAAAAACCACTACAGAGAAACCGAATTTTTGTTCAAACACCGTCGTTTTCTCACTCTACTTTAAAATTTGAGCGAAAAAAATTCACGCCGCAAAACCACTCGCTTTTTCGCTACATTTCCTGTTTCGGCGTGACCAAAATCACTACTCCAATTTGACTTCAAAAATCATGAAAATGTGTGAACAGATCTTAAAAAAAAGACAGCGCCCCAATACAATTCAAATTCTTTGAATTGTAAAAAAATAGGAGCGCTATAATAGCCGGCTGAGAAGATGAGAGCGGCTATTAAAAACAAATCCAGAAGACAAAATTAACGTTTCTAGGACGCTATTGATTTGGTTCATTTCCAAGAGTCTATTTTCAAAAGCCATAAATCTTTTAATTCTGTAATTACAGACGAAAAAAAATATTTTCGCGCTGGAATGGGCATACCTTCCTCTCCCCATTTTGAATAATAAAAATTTTCCCTAAACAACTCATTGTTACATAAAATCTTTAATATCCATAACATAATGTCGTAAATATCTATGTTGAAACAATAAATTGACTAGCTTTCAAGCGTTGACTTTTCTCAACAAAATCAATGTTTAAAAAAACAGCACTTTTTTAGCATAACTCTCAAATTATTTACTAGAGATAATCTGTCCAGATCTCTAAAACTTCAAAGGCATGAAATTTCTCAATGCTGCCTCTCGGGCACTAAATTAGAATCTTTACAATACAATCAAATTATATTGTATTGTTTTAATGAGCAAGATTGATTAATTAGACCATTGTTGATTCTTGTTTTATGTTTATTGATAATCCTTTTAATGCAAAATCGAACGTTTGACGAAAACTAGTTCAATTTTTTGTTTTACTAAAAAGGAAAGGGGTTGAATCGGCGAAAAATTTGCTTTTCAAAATTTTCACAAAAGTTGTAGAAGTGAAATTAGACTACAGTTTGATGGGCTTATGCAATCACCCTGTTTGAAAATGGCGAATATTTTTACTATTTTCAGGTATTTAGGTAAAATTTCATAATGCAATCATTTTTAGACAATTTTTTAGACAATTATTTTTCAGGTTAAGGACAAATTTCTGATTAAATTTTCTTGAGCAATAAATATCAGAGCAGTCCCTGACTGAGTACCGAGACGGAACCATCAAATCTTCAGATTTTTCATACCTCTCATCAAATCCTAGTTCGCTTCGAATCAAACTTCCTCATGCCAAGATAACCTCTGATCAGACCTCAAATCAAGACCATTGTTCGGACTACAGTTTGCTCGGACGGTAAGCTAGAGCCTGTATTTTCCCTCTGCGTGAATACCGTTGTTTGAGCTCAAGATGGTTATGATCGGTTGTAGTTTTGGTGCACGATATCAGCTTAGAATAAATCACAAACCAAAAAACGAGACAAAAATTCAGCTGCAAAATTTGAGGAACGACTGGAATAAGGGCAGATACCTAGACAAATACCCTTCAAATCTACAAGTAATGGGAAAAAAGCACGATAAGGAGCAAATGCAATATGAACATAACCGACGAGGAAAAAGTCACGATTTTATATTACTTCAACTGAGAATTGTTTCATTGCACTGGAGAAGCTGCAGAATATCTTACTACATACAGGTTTCTTTAGAAGGATACAGGTTTCTGGTAAAGTTGGTAAAAATGGTCGACTGGCTCTACAACGATTTTAATTCTTTAATCCAATGGCTAATTGACTGAGTTTTCTTAGCATATGATCGTTTTTGTTAGCCTTATTAAAAGTGCCGTTCTGCTATAGAATGATTTTGGAAAGGATCGGAAGCCCAAGAGAAGTTTCCATTTACGAATTTCTCCATAAACATAGTTTATCACCAAAAACCAGTATATTATCATCTCAAAAAACCTATGATCAACATTTTCGCATGATCTAGGCCTTTGATTCAACTCATCTGACTACTTATGAATAGAGATCGCGGTAACTGAACCATTGTGGTGGTTCTATGTGCTTGGAGCCAGAGAAAGAGCGTTTTTCTTGAAAAAAAGGTCAAATAAAACAATAAAAATGCTCAGATTGCTGTCACTGGAGGCTTTGATATGACGTTTATCAGGGCCTAACAAACTAGCCACAGTCATTAAAAACTATGTTGTTCACAGAACTTATCAGAAAACGGCAACATCATTGAACGATTCAATAAAGGCAGGCTTTTTGATGTTAATCTTGCAAATACTGTTAATCTTGCAAGATCTTGCAAGAGGATGTTAATCTTGAAAGCATCTTGCAAGATCTTGCAAGCTTAACATCCTCTTGCAAGATCTTGCAAGCTTAACATCCTCTTGCAACATCTTTCAAGATGAACAGTATTTTGCAAGAATCTTGCAAGATTTTTCAAGATTAACATCCTGTCTCGACTAGGGCAGCAATTACTGTAATAGTCGACTCGAACGAAAAAGAGCTAAATAACACGAATTTGTCTAAGGTTTCATTTGGGTCAATTAAAACTACTAAAAATAAAAATAGAAAGTCAAAGGATTATACAAAAGTTTTGGATTTAAAAGCTTAGAACATAACAATGAGATAATAAGCGACGCTTAGACACATTTACGCAGTAATAACCTAGACTTCGCAAAAATTGACTTAAAATAATTGCAAAATGAATTGTGAAGTCTAGATAAAATAAGAAACATGGCAGAATCTAAATCACTGATATTTAGCAAAATATGCTGTTGTTTAGATAGTCAAATATTTATTAATTCTTGTTATTTTTCACACTTTAAAGGCCATCAGAGAAAGGTTTTGTTTCAATTTATTCTAGAATTTGTTGATGGTTTTTTATGGGCAAATATTTTTTCATTCTTATCGTTTTTCAATCTATTAAGACCATCAGAAAAAGTCTTGAGTGAATGTTAACCCGTAAAAAATACAGCGAAGAAGAAATATTTTCATAAATTTCTTTAGAGATAAGTTTTCAGAAAAGTATTTCTGAGAAAAAATCTCCATTTGCTATAAAGAAATGGGGTTACGGGCTTATGTTCAGAATCAGAAAAAATGGTTTAAAAACAATTAATCCCAGACTCTTGACTTAAATTAACTGTGATAGAAAACTCTGACAGAAAACTGAGATATAAAAAATAATGTGCCGTCAAACAAGGAATTTTTTTTCGTAACGGACAAAATTTGATTGAGCGAGACCTTTCTTTATATTCTTACACACATTTTTTGCGGTCATTGACATAACATTTCAAACGTAACCGCAGATTGTTGGAAGAAAGCCGCCCTGGAAAGACTCAAATCCTTATCAAAGACTATAGAAAAACAAATGATATCTCAGTCAATAATAGCAATAGCTAAAAACTGAAGCCAGTAAATTAAGGAAGTTTTGGCTGCAGTGGAAGACCAAAAACAACTGAAGTTATTGAGACGAAGCAACTAAATCATCAGGAAACGAACAAAAAAGAAAAAGACTGAAAATCCACTAGCCTTTTTGCAGAAGAAATTGTTTAAATGAAATAGTTTAAAAGAATTAGTGGAAACCTAGTTTGCCCTTTTTGAACTGAATACGCGAGATTCATATATGGCCTATTAGTAATCGATATCATGCGTGATATGACAAGATAAAGTGAAACAAATACATTCAAAACTCAAAGTTTTAGTTTTTGAAGTCAAATTTTTGACGTCATGAAAATCAAGAACTATGAACTCAAATCACTAAGTAAATTAATTAATGCTTCATTAGCAAACGATAAAACCTCTCAATAATGAGATCTGTTGATAAAAAACAAAAAGAACTACAAAACTGGGCATTTTCAGGGTGTGCAGATACTGCGATCCAGATTACATGGTCTGGAAAAAGTATGGAAATGTAATCAATGAAGACACGTGAAAGGTTTTGTTGGGAAAGAAAGAAAGGGCCAACTTGTTATTACTCAAATAATTGAAAGAATTCGTCTACCTTGTTTCTTCTGATTCAATCAGAAGTGATCGAATCCGGGGAAATTCACCGATTATATCCCCCTCCCCCATCAACATCAACTCACCACTCAGCGCTGTCAGAGAATTTTGCCAGCGCTGTCCTTGTATCGTCCTGTTTGTATTGCGGTAGAATTGGATTGATTTAGAAAACATTTTTTCGTCATCTTTTTTCTTTTTTCTTAACACGCCAGAGGACAAAACTATGATTTTCTCTACGAGACAAGTTTCTTCTCGTAAAATTTAAAATCTTGAATATATAGCCGCGGTCAGTGCAATCCAAGAACTTATTCGGTGGAGCATGGCCATAACCAGCCCTTAACTGACGCTGCATGAGCTGCCAAAACTGATTTATTATCTGACCTATTTCGACAAACTTATGTCCCAACTATGAGGCATGTCCCGATTTACGCTCACTTGCGCTGGTCGGAATCTATGACAACAATTTTGGGAAACAAAAATCCAACTGATTTTGAAAACTAATCGTTTCCTGCGTTGCGCGAAGAGTTAGCAAGTACACATTACAAAACGAAAAGTTAACAAAAAATTGAGTGCCCGTTGAGGAAACGGTGAGAGGTGTGATTAGTGAAGCAAAGGCATTTCATCCAAAATTTCCCAGACAAAACAACAGAGCCAGAAAGAAATGGTGAAAGGAATTAAAAAGAGCTAAAACATTGTCACCAAGGCTTTGTAGGTTAAACTTTTAAGCTCTGATTGACTCACGCCCTAAAACCAAATAACTTATCAAGATCTTCACCGAATTAACCAGCTGTGACCGGGCAAAAACAGTCACCAACAATTTGATCAGTTTTTCCGAAATGAACATTAGTTCGTCTCAGTATGATGAACTTTTTTTAAATGCTGAAAAATTTTGAAAAACGCTATTCGTTACTGTTATTCAGAACAATCACCAACTGCAACAAAACAACCAACCAGCTAAACAAAATGTGCAATGGTAAGGGCTTCCAAGACAATGTGGACCAAGCTTTTTGCAATGCAACCTTTACTGCTTTGGAGAGAAAAAATTGGGGGTAAGTCAATACCAAGTAGGAGAAGTTTTTCAACATCTAGCTGCCAAACGTTTGGTCTCCTTCACATAGGATCATCCTTTTACAAATTGTTATTTATAATGAATGTAATATATCAAAAAGATTTGGGAGTGATTGAAATAAATTTTGGAAACGATTCTAACTCAGGTAAACATCAAGGTGTTTTAACTCAATTCCTCGATAACATTCTACCTCTTTGTGCATTTTTTGAGCGTTGCTCCCGAATTAATTAGGATAAACTTTTTTGTCGCCCAATGAGCGTGCAGAACAGGGCAATACAGTTGTGGGTGTTAGTCGGAAAATGCGCGGACACCTGCTTGCAGATTTTCATTGATGTTCAATTGAATGATTAATCAATCTTCTTGGAATGACCTTATATTGTTCCGACCCTTCTTGAGGGGGGAGGAACTATATACTCAAATGGTTTTTTCGTTCAGACAATTTTGACTGATCGATATATTCATCGAAAAAGAGTTGTGAGTGGTAGCATTAAAAAGCCCGTCCAGCGTAGAAAATGATTTTTTGATTAAAAAGATTTTTTGATTTTCGTTTTTAGAGCGAGTTATGTTGATTTAAACTTTTGTGAATATTAGACCAATTTGCGTTATTTGTATTCGAATTTTCCTGAATTTTGTATCCTAAAGTTTCGTCAATTTTGCTAAAAACATGTAAACATTGTTAAGAATAGTACTGTTGATTTTAGTTTTATAGACAAAATGTTTTTTTGACGATTTCGATTTAGATTTTTCGGCTATAATTTTGGCTAAATATTTCAAAATAAAGACTTTTTCATCAAAAATTGCCCAAATTAAGCTTCTTTAGTCCACTTTGATTAAATTTGCCGGAAATACACACCCAAAAAACAACTAAAACAATCTTTGTAAACTACAAAGAGAGCTTCGCCTGCTTCCACTTCCATTGAGAGTAGTCTGGAAGAGAAATTTTGCCGTGTTTCGCTAACTTTACTCTATGATTATCAGAAACGCAGCAATTATTTTAAATATTATAACCAAAAAACTATCTGGATGTATAACACTTGAAGCAATTGAGCGTTCTTAATGGACGAAAAGCAATAGCAAGGCTGTTTTTAGTTTAATTCCGGTCTGTTACAATCAGAAGATAATTCGCATTGTAATTACTCGATCTTTTTCAAAAAAATCGATTTTATTATGTTAATTAAAGAACAGAACAATTCAAATCAAAGCTCACTGTGGATAGAACCAATTGGTTTTCTAAGCAATTCCAGATTATTGTAATAGGTTTCTCTAATCGAAAGTTTATGGTCGTTTTGGCTTTTCAAAATGTTTGATTTTTAAAGAACCAATAACTTATTAAACTTTGCCACTACTTTTCTCTTTATTTGGTCACCTTGTAGCTTAATGTCGTCAAAGAAAGACAGTTTGTTCTTCCTCCTCTTCTTACTAATAAATTTTTTTTTGCATTTTTACGGCGTAAATTATGGTTTTCTGGCTCTGATACTACTAGCTTTCACATTTTTTTTAATTTTTAGGCATCCGCCAAATTTTCACGGTTTTTTTTTCTCTTTTTGTCGTGTTATCACATTGTTTAGATTTCAAATTTTACCTTATTGGTGTTCAAAATGAAGCACAATTGAACATATAGAAGTCTTTAAGGGCATAGATTACGGTTTTAACGGCTTCGGTAAACACCTTTCTCCAAGAGTATAAACGAATTTTTTTACAATGGTCTTTAACTGTCGTTTTAATTGTCTTTTTAGTCGTACAAAATTTCCTGGAAAATGACAAGTCTGATTCACGTTTTGTATTGAGGAATAAATGAGCCTATATTCTGAATTGAGTAGATAGCTGATGGCTTTCATGACTTTGCAAACGTGCAAACAATCGTTTCCAAAAAAATTTTAAAAAACTTTTCTAACTTCGCCTTTTTGTTCTGTCGGTTTGTTGCCTAATTTCAGATATTACAGATCATATATGAAAATTTTGTTGTCATGGGAAGATACAAGTGTACAAAGTGTGAAGTTTTCAAAGAATTCGTTTTGGCACAGGTTTTTTCGCAAAAAAGTAAACTAATTTTAGATTTTTGTCTATGTTTGACAATTTCTTTGTAAACGTACGACATACTCTGAAAAATTACAGTTCTAAGGCGCTTCCTTCGGATGAATAAATGGAATTATATAGTTATTTCATTTTGTAGCTAATGGCGTTCATGGCTTTGAAAATAATTGTTTTCGGAAGATCTAAAAGTATTACTTAATTTTGCCCCTTTTTGTAACCTATTTCCATTTATGGGAGGTCGCACATCACAGTATTGACGTTCACGGAAGGCTCAATTGAACAGATTGGGGGGGCAAAATTTGGTTTTAAGGCTTCAACAGCGTTTTCTCGGAAGTTTTATTTGAATTCTTGTTTGTTGTCTCTATTTGTTTGTTCTTTTTGTAACCGCAAAAAAATTAAATAATGACAGGTCTTACTGCCCTCCTCTAGAGTCTTATCTTATCATAAACCTGTTGGACGTTTTCAATGCTATCTAATCTTCTTCGTTATTTTGAAACAAATTGTTTTTAAAAAATATAAGCCAGTTTTTTTAACTTTGCTGTATTTTGTTCTTTTTTCTCTAATTGTCTAATTATTCCAAGCCTTATTATGGGATAGTTCCATACCTGTTTTAGTGAAGTACAAGTTATTTTGTTTAGTTTCAATTTTAACTGACGCTATTCTGACCTTGTTAATAAGTTTTTTTTAATTAGGACATAAAGTTATGGATGTAATTAATGCTTGTTGTTACTGTTGTTCGATTTTGTTGTTCGTCTTGAATTCCTTTTTAATAATGGCTGATTTCATCAATATAATGCGGCATTTTTTTAATCCACTGATTTATTTGCGTTGGAGTTGCTTTTTTGTCATACTCCTTTTTGAAAAATACTTGAATTATTGGGGGTTTTCTACCTGTTCCTCATTTGATAGACATTTATGGCAAAAATGCGAACGCACAGTACCAAGCCTCCTTGTTTTAATAACGAACTGGTATTGATGTGATTTATGACTAGTAGGATGAGTGAAATAACCAGGTGCACATCATTTTAATATTTTGCAATTAAAAATGGCACAAATATCTGGAAATTGGTCACGTGTATGTCTGATCATTCTGTGTTTGCGTAAAAATCATTTCAGAGGCTCTGTCTGATCAGAGGATAGGTACGCAAAATGTTCTCACGATAATTGAATGGGAAACTTTAAAACTTGGCGTGATCAAGACTTATTTGTGGAAGAGAAAAATTGCGGTTCCCGGGTCGAGGGTCACCATCATTCAACGCAGAAAAAATGTAAGATAAACGGTGAATGCGGTGAAATTACCTAAATTAGGCGTTGAATGCGGTGAAAAAAAATTTATCGCCTGGTAGCTGTGAAATTACATAATTTCACCACTGATTTTAGCGGTAAAATTAAATTAATTCACCGCTTAAAAAATGTCCAAATTATGTGAGATAAGCGGTGAATGCGATGAAGTTACATAAACTCACCCTTAAACTTAGTGGTGAAATTACACAACTTCACCGGTTATAAGAAAGTGTCAAAAAGATGTAAGATTAGGGGGTAATTTTAGGGGGTGAAACGATGTAAGAGGAGGGTATAATGGGGATTAAGGGATGAATTGTTAGATTTTACCCCCCTAAAATTAATTGCATGCTAATCTTACATCTCTCTGACACTCTTTTCTAGGCGGTGAATTTATGTAATTTCACCACTAGAGAAAGTGGTAACTGACAAAAAATAACCACATTTCACCACTAAAATATGTAATTTCACCGCTAAAAATTGCAAATCTTACAAAAAAAATCAAAGCGAACGTTTTACAGAAAGTAAAGTGAGTTTGATTTAAATTCAAAACAAATATCCCAGAAGTCAATTAGAGGTGGCGTAGTGGAAGAAGAAGCTGTTGACATTGAGGAGGTGAGAGGTTCGAACCCGTGTAATGCTGGTAAATTGTATTAAAGGTTGAAAATACATATTTTACCGGTGAAATGTGGTGAAATTTTGTAACATCACCACTTACTCTAGCGGTGAAATTATATAATTTTACCGCATTTCACCGCAGAATTATGTACAAAATTTTTTCACCGCTTATTTTACCGCTTTCACCGAAAAAAAAACTTTTCACCGCTTATTTTACATATTTTTCCTCGACCCGGGTTACTATTTTAGAAGACAGACAGTAAGCAATATAAAATGTTTACAAGCATACGAGGGCACTGTCGGTGTTTGATATTCCGAGTATTATCAAAACAGACACAAGTAGCAGCACACACCCAATGTAGAAACTACGTAGCACGTCCATACATCTATCTCCTGTTCAACCTAAACAAAGTTTCCTAGTTAGAATGGAAAGCTGATATCAGGGACATGGCGAGAAAAAATCTGTCATCAGAGCTTTTTGACAATTTTCGGAGCTAAGCTATATAGAGCAGGGAAAAGTTTCAGATCAATGGATCAATAAATTTTCTAGGCTTCTGCAGGTAAATCTTGCAAGTGCATGCAATTAGATGATACATAACTGCTTGCGATAGTTTTCACATCTTTTGATTCGCTTGCAAGATTCTATCAAGTGTTTATGATTTTCTTTTAGATTAGAATATCTTGCAATTTTTTATTCTAATTTTTTCCACCACTACAGTACTAGCAGACATGGAAAATTTTATCATAATTAAGATTAAAACACGCACATATACGTTACAATTAACACCTAACTAGTGTAAACGGTAATCAATGTTCGTAAAGGAAGAAGCCTGCAACGGAGTTTTCACGTTTTGTTGTTTATGACAGTCTTTTCCGATTTCTGTTTCCTTAATAAGTGCTTTAGATAAAAAAATACACTTGAATTTTTTCAGTTACACATGTGTTTTTAATTTTATTTTTGTGACATCGAATCTTATCCTTGTAACAAAATTTTGACAGAAGATTGAGCAAGTCAATCCTCGAGACCTTAAAGGCTTCCCTAAACCTTAAATATGTTTTTAGACCCAAGACGCAATTCTGATTAACTGTTAATTAACTGTTTATATTTGCATATAAAAGAAAGCCCAAGAAATTCAATTTCTCTCGCCACTAAGGAAAGTAGGGAAGTATGCGGCTCGATTTTTTTATGGAGTCATGGAATTACTATCGAAAAACCTGTCTCGCTACTATAAAAAAAAATTTTTTTGCTGATTTATATAGGTTTACTGACAGATTCGGATAAATAACTTTAGGCTCTGGCTGCAGAAAGTGCTATGTTTTTGTTCAATAAAGTTACAATAACTCGCAATAATTAGCAACGATGACGCATCACCATGACGGAGAAAATCCAGGCAATAGTTTTTTTAAAAATACGGATTTAAACGCCATTAATATTGAACTGAAACCTTAGCCCCCTCTTCTTTTTAAATTTTGAAAGTATTATATTGTTGGTCATGAAATAATTGAAATTCAGTTTTAATTTTTTTAAGCACAGCTTGCCATGCTTTGGCTTTTATCTATACAGCCACGACGACTTGACAAATAATCACTTGGAATTGGCAAGTTTTCAATAAAAAATGCATTACGACGCAGAGGTACACCCAAATCGTCACGGGCAGATATGCCCGATGCGTGTATCTCGTGTTTGTTTTTACTATGTTAATACAATGAAAAAGGAACAATTTTGCGGAAAATAGCTACTTCAGCAGAAACCGGCAAAATGGAAGGGAAATTAGCAACCCGTGTTTGCAAAAGTGTCCTAATCCTAGCCGCGAAATACAAGTACAAACTTTGTAACCTTTTTTTGCATGGCTTGTATCAGGCATCTGCTCCATTTATGTATCAATTTTTTGCACGCAATGCAGCTCGATTTTGCATAAAATTCGCAATTAAGCCTTACTTAATTACTACTTTTTTATTTAGGCCTAACTTATTACTACTAGTAGTAATTTATTACTACTTTATTTCTACTTATAGTACTTTATTGCTACTTATTACTACTTATTAGTACTATTTATTACTACTTATTTAAATCGGCCAGTCTCACATTGATATACAAAGCATTTGATGTGCGAGGTATTTTTTGGGAAAAAAATTAGATTTTGTGGTTGCATGTATTTAAAGCACTTTAAATCTTTGAAAGCTTCAATTAAATCTTTATTAAAGTGCTTATTGCATGCTCAAATTGCGCGCAAATAATAGATACCTAAATTTAGCGGAAACGTGCTACAAGACTTGTAACCTACTTTCCGTTCCGAATGTTTTTTTATTTCGCAAAGTTCGCGGAACCCCTCTTTCGAAAAGTAAGATACAAAGGATGTCTCCTAATTTCATTCATTGTATGTATCTAATTTTCGAGCCAATTACTACTACTTGGAGGAAATTTTTACTAAGGCGGAAATTTTGGGGTATACCTCTGCGTCGTAATTTGATGAACATCGGACGAGACCGGTTGTTAATATTGCAAGGTTTAGCAGTAAAATCTTGCAAGATTTTGCACAATCTTACAAGATTCTTGCAAGTTTCCTGCAAGATCTTGCAAAATTAACATCAAAACCTGACTGTTGTTTCTTTTGTTTGGACAAGTACCTATTTAAGTCCAAATTCGCGATAAAGTCTTCCTGTGATTCTTTTTGTTACCCGATGACAATGCTTCAGCGTAAATCAGGAAGGCACATGACTGCCTAGTTTTTGTGTTTATTAACAGGTGATAGAGATCATTTGGAGCAAATGATTTGCAAAGAAGTTCATCTATGACTTGAGTTCGCAAATAGTTTACAATTTAATTAACCGATTACGTCATGAATGGAAAAACATAATCTGAAATATTACTTAATTAGGTTTCCTCAATCAGTGTAAACCTATTAATGGTGTGTTCGGTTTGTTCCAATAGAATTGAATGTTTTAAATTGCATTTGACTTGTCAATCTATTTAGTCAAATTATCAACTCTGCCAACATCACAACGGAAACATTGTTAGCAGATGAAATAAACACACAAACACTAAATTTCTCGCCTTCCTTTTGAACCTTTCGACAACAGTTTTGAGATAAACTAATTTAAACAAACAAACAGTCAAATTTGTTGTTGAGTAAATTAACACAGTCAATTTAGAATTTGAACTTGAAGGTTCCAAAACCGATTTAGACCAATAGAATCAGTTGCAACTAATTTTGAACTAAGAATCAGTTTATCTCCGAGGGTTGCTACACCCCAAGGTAACCAAATCCACATAACCAAATAATAATTAACCAAGAAAAACTAACCAAGTTAATATAACTAATCATTATAATTTATTTGCAATTTGCAGACAGTCAAGAAGAAACTTTACAGAACATTGTCCTAAAAATGAACACTGCTTCGCATTTTCTTCTAAATTCTGTTCTCATTAGCGTCTGTCTTACGCGCGCATACGCAAGGCAGATCGGCGAATTTTCCCCTAAGCGACATCTGACCACCGATCATAAGAAATTCGGCTACCTGAACACCGATCCTACTCTTTACGATAATGTCCACATGCGGAAAGTGGACAGAGCCAGAACCCAACAGTACCATAAAGCCGACGATCCACACGCAGAAAAACAAAATATATACCCTCAAACACCAGACAGAAAACAGCCGAACTCCGGAAGCGCCGAAAAAAAATTTACTGGTTTCGATTCAACATACAGAAATTATGCAGAAGTTGACGAACACTTTTCAAAGAAACAAAAAGCAGAAAAACTCCATTTTGAAAACCTTCATGACGACCATCCAAGACGGAGCGGCAGAAAATTGAAATTCAATGACCCTATGTTGTCTGACAAAGCCTACACAAGGTACCTGAGCTGTTTGAACACGGCAAGAACCCAATTTCAAATCAACATGTGCATCAACTTATTCGACAGGGGAGCTTTCAGTTCTTGATGTTTCAAAAGCTCTTCTTTGATCAAAAAATTTATCGAAGAAACAGAAGAACTAAAAATGTGCTATCGGAAATAATAAAATTGAGTTGGTCTTATTACGCAATTTTAAAACTTTTCTCCCAATATCAATATAACTGGGCTGTCAGAAGATTGAACAAACTTTCTCAAGATGACCGCAACTCTCGATATGATTAATATCTATTTTAAAACATTTTGTGAATTATTTCGAATGCTACTTTTTGTACTTAATTTATCGTACAAAACTTTTTCCAGAAAACGGTTGATTGGCTGGAATTGTAAGAAAGCTTATTTGGAACGCTCTGCGTGGTTTGTAATATCGATTGTTTAACGTAAGACATGGAGCTTTCTTTTTTTCTAGCAACTTCAAACCGTCCGTCTTTTTACAAAATATTCCAAAAATTTGAGCAAAATATTGATTTCTTTAGCACGCTGATAAAAACTTGTTCAAAATAAGTGAAGACATTGTGCATTTTTTAAAACAATTAATACTCACAGATAACCGATATGACCCAAAGAAAACAAAAATATGAAGCATATAAAACATAACCTAACAGAACGACAGTTTCAATCAACTAATAAGAATTTTTTTATCACATATAACAGATTTGTAAAACAATTTAGTTGTATAGATACAGACATACGCACACGCACACACACGCACATGCATATACATACCTATATATATTCTGAAAAAGTCTGGGTAAATTTGCCTTCAACGTTTGCGGTTAAGTGAAATTGCGGGTAAAATTAACTGGAAGATTGCATGCAAAAAATGATACTTAAGGATAAATTACCTAGAATTTACCTGCAAAGTCGAATCAGCGGTTCTTCTCTGGGTATGTCGATTTTGAGGTGAAAAACAATCAAAAATCTTTCATTAAACTGTAGCTAGTTTTTATCATTGGATGATTAAAACGCCACAAAGTAAATCCCAACAAAAATTGGAAAACTTGAGAATAAATTAATAGGACATATCAGCTGGTATCCTTGTACTTGGTAAAGAGTTTTAACATGGTCTTCTTTACATATATTTTGTGTTCGCTTGGCTAAAATTTCATTATCATATAACAAAGGTAAGGAAAATGATGTGTGATTTTGGTTACCACAGAATCAACAAAGTTTTCTTGTTAACTTTACATGCAAATTTTTCATGCAATTTGCAGAGAGAGAGATTCGTTGAGTTCATTCCGTTTTTAACTGACGGTCTTTTTGTGATTAGTTATCTATCTACGAATGCTGAACAATGCTGCCGTTGGAGGCCAGTTCATGATTTATGATTGAATTCTTCTTCTCTTTTTTTTTGCTGTAATTGGCAAAAAATAGGCTTTTGGTTACTATCAAAATGATAAACTATAAATTGTTTCAAATAGTATAAAAATTTGAGAAATATAGCCACGAATAATAGTTTTTTTTGCATCCTATTGTATAGAACATTGTTTGCAGCGAAATTGTTCCGATGACTATTAACTTGAAAAAAAAGTTTCGAGATTTTTCTCTCAAAGAATTATATTTCAGATTGCGTTGACGGATTTCTTAAATTTTTTTTAAAATTAATTTCCTGCATTTTTTATATGAAGACCTTTTCTACTAGAGAAAGTACACAGTTTCAAAGATGTATTCTTTAGCAGATTAATGCGCTAGTTTTCCGCCCGAATCATCAGTTTAAAGATGGATTTGCAAAAGCTGATTAATTCGCTAATTCGCTTGAAACGCGTTAAACCTTAGATTGCCAGCCACACCTTTGAATTTAAAATATCTTTGATCTCTGTCAGATTCTGTAATGTCACATTTTCGATATAGAGCCATATTGTAAGATGCAAGTTGGTGTCTCAAGAAAGGATACGCGAGTCCTGTTATAGGTGACCAAGTTTCTAGCTTGATTTGGGACACTCCTTGGTTCTCAACCAATGCCAGATTTTCTCAGTGCTTTAATCAGAGTCACGTAACCTTTGGATGAAAAATCTCTTACAGTATAAGTTACTCATGAATTCACTGAAAAGAACTGTCATTCACTAAGAGCCTTAGCTGAGTCATCTTTTGTTGCCTGAAAATACGGATTTTCGCAAGTCTGCGTAAACTATTGGGAATAATGAGAAATTACAATTCTGTATTTGCTTGAGAAAAAAAACAAATATTTGAGAAAATTTGAGAGAATCTCAAAAAGCTGAGCTACGCTGCAATCTATAGCCTCAAAATATACCAAAAACATCATTTGTTAGTGCGGTTATAATTTTCAAGTCAGTATCTGATGCTAAGGAATTAATAGAATTGGCAAGACAGAAAATGGCAAGAAATGAGTTTTTTTTTGTGTCAAAACTGGATCCCGTATATTGTTTTCACGTATTTTATTTGTACTCACCAAAATTAAGCTGTTTGCATTCATTCTGCACCGTTGTAGTTGGTAAAGATTTTTTCATCATGGATACAGAAAAACAATAGCAGAGACAGATCCATAATACTGATGGTAAATCAATGTATTGAAAACTGCTTTTGCAGTAAAAACGTAAACGCCCAATTTGCAAATCTTACACTGGGATGCATAATTTGATTTCACTATGAAAACTTTCGATCTATTTTGTCTCGCCCATAGTTGTTTTTATTCCCCGACTTGCAACTTATATTTTTTGATATAGCACGCGCGCACGAGGGGGAATAATAGTTCACATTTTTTGATAAGAAGGATGTAGCTTTGATGGTGTCAGGACAATAAACCCAATGCCAATATACCCAATACCAATATACCCAATGCCATTAAACCCAATGCATTTTGATATTTTCGTTCAACCTCAGCGGCTCGTGGGTTTTGATATAAAATTATTACAATCAAATACGGGATAAAAAATCCTCTTGAATATGTTAAAACATACGTGGAATAGCGATGGCTACTTGGTAGTCGGATTAGTGTACGAAAAAATCAAAATACATTAGGTTTAATGGCATTGGGTATATTGCCACTGGGTATAAAGGCATTGGGTATAATGGCATTGGGTATACTGTCATGTAACTGCCATGATCATGATGAATAATAGATTTCAGGAGGGCCTCAATTTACAGCATCTCAGAAAGAAAACTGGCCACTTTCGTCTAAAATTTTTATTACGAATTCATGATGTTTTCCCAGAAATCAGAAATATGAATTCTCTCAGGCTAATGCTTCCACTGATACGAGAATCAAGACAATAATAGATCGTTTCAAAAACCACTACTAAAAACTGCTAGCATTTTTTGGTAAAAAAGCAATTTGAGCACATCTTTTGAAGGTCAACAGGAAGTGACGAGCCTACAGTTTTGCTAAGCAAAATTTAGGATTTTGACTATAGTTAACACCAACTTGTAACTAAAGTACATTTTTTTCAAATCTGTCAAACTCTATACCAGTGGTGCTGCTTTCCTTATAAATTGAGATGATTCTAAATGATATTTTACCAGATACAAGGAAAAATTAAAAATCATAAAAGTTTCACAGTAAAAAAAGAAATTCGTCAAGAAATCAGATATACATTAAATCTCTTCTCTCTTCAATTTTTAAACTACTGCCAATACAGCCATTCAACAACCATGATAACATAATTTCGAGAAAAGTTTTTAGTACAAAACTTGATTGGACATCATTAAAATTAGAATGGGTTGTTAATTGAACGTTATTTCTATTTAAGAGGATCGCAAGACAACTAGAGCAGGGGGTTATTGATGTGAAAAATATTTGTGAAATTCAATTGCAAGTTGGTATAATATTGGCTCAAAAATGAATATTCAATTAGTAAAACTATAGGGTGCTAACTTACTTTTGACGTACGCAACACCTTTGGGTACCAATTTTCAATAAGAGGTTACATCACCATTTTTCTAAAACGAGGTCTTTTTGCTAAAATCCAGATGATGAAATTTTTTAGATACTCTATATGCAACAATTTCCACTGTGAATTTTCCTGCCTACGACCATTGCTACTTTTTCCAAAGACTCTCAACAACTGTTACTTGCCCGAAATACTTAGTGACTTGATACTACGATGCTTCTAGTGATTTCAAGGTGGTTGGTTTTCAACATCTTGAACTCACCTTCTACAAAATTTATATCACCTATGTACAAGGTTTATTACCGGCTCATAAAAAATGAGGATCTTTTCCGTTTGTGCACCTCCCAGTACGTTGTGCGCCCCCCAGTTACAGAGCCGGTGCCATTACATAGTAATTCATTATATGAAAATATGACAAGTGCGTCTATGGGATACAATTAATATGTACCCACTAAGCTTGGGAGGGGGCACAAACGGAAAAGGTCCAAAAATGACATAACACAAAACATTAAACAAAAAGTGCTTTAATGATAATCTAATGACATTACTGTCATCTAAAATGAGTCTTCTAATAAGAGTTTTATGAAAGTGTGTTACTTTAGATAACAGATAGATTACTTTAGGGATCTTTAGCTCTGTCAAAAGACTTATTTGTTTAACAAAACAGGCCGTTTGGATTTCGAATATGATTCTATCTTGACATAACTTACGTAATTACAACTTTTAAATATATATTAGGTTACTTCGCAAAAAGTAGAAAGTTATGGAAAACTTCCTGGGACAAGGCAATAGCCCTGGTTTTCCGGGTTTTCAAAATGACAATTCTTTTAATTTTGATTAAAACCAATGAAATTTAAACATAATCGAAATGTTCTTCATCACGGATTTATATAGTTCTTTTCCTCTACTGATTTTATCGAGTTCGTAGAGTAAGTGTGTTCAGAACTCAATGCGTTTGTGTCCAGACCTATTGCCAGTTGTATAGGTTTTATTCATATAAGTTGTACACAACATTTTTAAAAATTATTCGTTTCAAGTGTAGATATCTTAGGGTGATGGTAATGATGAAGTGCCCCAGCAGTTGGTACATTTTAAATTTAAAAAAGTGCTCGATGAAAATATTGGTTGAAGGTCGTGCCAGCCACCCAGGAATAAGAGCTTGATTTTGTTTTGCATCTTCAGCAATGGTCTATAATGCTAGGCGTGAAATTTTTCATAACAAAGCAAATGGTGGATGCGACTTTTCCTGCGTTCGAAATTTTGCAACTTTTGAACTCAAGTGAGTTGAGGTGTTCTTCGTACAAAACTTTCACTTGAGTGAGAGTTACTTTCATTTTTCCATTCAAAAATTTTGCGTGCACTCCAGGGTCACTATGTTCAGACTTTCATTCATTCAAAGTTGCCTATGTCCAGACTATCGTGCGTTCAAAGTTGCCTATGTCCAAACTATCGTGCGTTCAAAGTTGCCTATGTCCAAACTATCGTGCGTTCAAAGTTGCCTATGTCCAGACTATCGTTCGTTCATTTGTGTTTCTAGACCGTGTAATTTTGAACAAACGACACCCCCCTTGTGTGTTCACTTCGGTCTGGGACCTCAGTCGGGCTTAGAAGACACAGACTACTAAAGCAAGCTAAGGAACTCCGTTGCATTTAATTACCCTGGGTGTGGCATGTTTATCACATTCGAAAAAAAACAAAAAGATATGCGAGCGCATCTTTCAAAACAAAATATTCCAATTTACAACAATGTTTTTATGCCTTCGAGATATTACACTGAAGTGATAGCCTTCGAGATTTTTTAACCTTATATTCATGTTTTTAACCAACTCCTGTAGCAATTAGTAGGCCGCTTGTGTGGTTCATTATACTACTTGCCGAGCCACTTGCTTCTGTCCATTTTTCAGATAGTAAAATTGGAGAGAAAAACTATTCTAATCCCCTAGCACAATTTTGCCACTGTTTCTTATTGCTTTCTTGTATTAATTGAAGAACTTTGCTTTCCTTTCGGAGTCTGATAACTTCTAAATAATTATAGCCACCAATGGGTATATATATATATATATATATATATATATATATATATATATATATACTGAAAATCATGAGAAAATTAGCACCCCCTATAGTTTTACGAAGTAAAAGATCAATTTTGATGCAATATTACTCCCACTTGTAATGAGACTTTGGAAAAGTTTTTCACACCATTGATTCCCTATACACCATTAATTATATCATAAGTGTATACATGAGTACCTCTCATCGACGCATATTGCGTCGGTTTATTATAGTGCATAAAAGAAATTAAAGGAAGTCGGTATTCGAGTGAAAATATCAGAGTAACGAGCGTAGTGATCTAACGGACATTTGTCCTTTTGGTGAATATGATATATTCAACTCTCGCTGCTATAACCATACAGGTGCATTACTTCCCGGTGAAATAACACCCTAATGCCTAATTATTACTATCAATTCGGCTCGTCATTAGACTACGAGTTTATCACAGTCAATTAATGACCCTATTACTATATAAACTGGCACGATAAAAGAGTGTGACAAACTCTTCATCTAATCTCGGCAATAGTGTGATGAAGTTGTCATGCCACTGTTGTAAACGAGAGCTGGCTAAAAACACTACCAGATGGTTGTTATCGGCTACTCCAAGTTATTCAACTACTCTGCTCCGTTTCGAAGTTCGATAACGTCACGATGAATATTACCAAAGGTTGTTACTGCTACCGAGAAGTTATCAAACTCCGAGGCGAAGATATTATATCAAATCCCGTTGCGATTAGAACAATTGCACAACTTTATCATACTATTGCCCACATTAGACTACAAGTTCGTCACATTCTTTTTTCTTCCATGTTTATATAGATTAGTGTCATTAAAAGAGTGTGATAAAATCGAGGTACAATGTTGATGCAGATATCGTAGTGTTTATTGGCCGTTAACCTGTTATTTCATTGGTAATTCAATTGGTTGTACTTCTTTTCACCCCACTTTGTTCATCCCCTATAATTTAACATTGAATATCGCCGAAATCTTTTATCTGCTTCGTGTTCTAAATAATCAATTATCAAAGCTATATATCAAGGAACCTCAAATTCACAAAATTACTGAACTGCAAGATTGACCAATTAAATAGCTTACACTTGTTTGCAAGAGCAGAATAATGACGAGAAGCGTTTTTAAAATCTCTAAGCTGTAGATTAAGAAAAACAGTTGAAGACTCCAATCTCTTTTATGTTGCGCGTTAATCCAAATAGGAAAAATCGATTACGTTATGCCCCACAGTAATAGAGCAGGTGTCATTACATAGAAAACCTTTATTTAAAAATAAGGCACCTGCGTCGGAGTTTGCAAAAAATATGCACGCACTACGCTGGGGAGTGGGGATGAGGCACAAACAGAAAAAATCCCAGTTCTCAATTACTTTTCTTTACCAGAGTAAGGAGCAAATAAACTAGCTAAATTTGTAATGCTTATTTTTTCGTATAAAGAATAGAGTCCTAGGCTTTTTATCTTAACAATTATGAGACAAAAATTTGCGTATTGAAATGTGGTCGCAAAAATCTTTTATTAACCCCCGAACAATTTAAACCCGACTTAATTTTCTGTTAATGGGTCTCACCAGAATTGATTGAGACTTAATGTTTCTCAATTAATAGGAATATGAAAATGGGGGGGCAATGTAGCGATTAATTTATTGCGGTTTTAATTAACATAAGGGTAAAAACTGTAGATAAATTATATGAGGTTAAAGAAAGGGGGAGAAAAACACGACGTCATTTTATGCAACTGTTGTTATTGCAACAAGAGTAGACTGTTTATCATTGTTAATCAAAATATCGCTTTTGATACAATGATTACCGCGTAATGAAGCCCGTTTTGCTAATTATTTCTTGGATACTACGCTGCTTAAAATTTATAGGATAACTTGATAACATTTTGTTCCCTCTTAGTATCACCTTCGACCGCTAAATAATTTTCACAGTGAATTCATTATTGCAGATTTGTAGTGTTAAAAATAATCCCACAAACCAATTGCCACGCCGTTTTTTTGTCTTCATTGGTGTTTTGACTGTTTTTTGTTCGTTCGAGACTGCCTTCAAAGCTAATGTTTTGACTCTCATGGTGTATAGAAACTATTGTTTGTACCCATCAGTGGACACCGATGACAATATATATATATATATATATATATATATATATATATATATATTAATAAATTTTTCACAATTTTATACTTTTAATTTCATTTTTACACTTTTTTAATACTTTTTTTTCTTTTTTCTTCCATGTTTAGATAGTAATAATGTCATCAAAAGAGTGGGATAAAATCGAAGTACAATGTCGATGCAGATTTTGTAGTGTTAATTGGGCGTTAACCTGTTATTTCTTTGGTAATTTAATTGCTTGTTTTTCTCTTCACCCCACTTTGTTTATCCCCTATAATTTAAAACCGAATATCACCGAAATATTTTGTTTGCTTAGGTGTCTAAATAATCAATTATCATAGCTATATATCAAGGAAATTCACCAAAAATACCGAGTTGCAAGATTGACCAATTAAATGCTTCCACTTTTTGGCAAAAGCAGAAACAAGACGAGAAGCGTTTCTAAAATTTCTACGCTATTGATTGAAAAAAACAGTTGAAGACTCCAAACAGTTTTATCTTAATGCAAATAGGCGCAATAATTGAAAAAGGAAAAATCGATTACGTCATGCCTCCTAGTAATAGAGCACTTGTCATTACATAGTAAACATTTATTTAAAATTAAGTACGTTCGTCGGGGTTTGAAAATAATGTGCACGCACTAAGCTGGGGAGGGGGTTGAGGCACAAACAGAAAAAATCCCATGTTTTCATTACTTTTCATTACAATAGTAAGGAACATTTCAAATAGCTAAGTTTTTAATGATTATTTTTTCGTATTGATTTATTAACCCCTGAACAATTTAACCCCGATTTAAGTTTCTGTTACTGAATCTCACCAGAATTTATTGAGACTTGATGTTTTCCTTTAATAGGAATATGGAAATGGTGGACAATGTAGCAGTTGATTTATTGGAGTGTTAATTAACATAAGTGTAAAAACTGTAGACGAATTCTAGGAGGCTAAAAAAAAGGGGGAGAAAAAAACGACGTCACTTTTTGCAACTGTTGTTATCACAACATGTGTAGACTGTTTATCATTGTAAATCAAAAATATTCTTTTGTGATACAATGATTACCGCTTAATGAATGGCGTTCTGCTACTTATTTCTTGGATACTATGTTGTTTAAAACTTATAAGATCATTTGATAACCCGTATCTTAGTCTCATAGCATATCATTACTGATACATTATAATTCAATTTTTAACCAGTGCCAAATCATTGACTTTGAAGGTTAACTTTGGTTTTCAGTCTTTCCCGCTGAAAATCAGAGCAATCTCATTCTGTAAGTGAACTGGGCATGACTACTGGCAGTCTTCGGTTCAACTGAGAAGTGAGTTGTTTGTTCTCTGCACAGTCTGAATCTGAAGTCTCAGGCTGTGCAGAACTCAACTTCAAAACTTGAAAATCTGCCATGTCACCATGAAACTTAAATGGCAATCTCCTAATACGCAGTAAGCGGATGAAAAGCCACTGTTCTCGAAGGAAGCTGCTACCAGAACGGCTGTACCACCAGAATGATGGGACCAGTTTGATCACATCGCAGTACTAGTTGCCAGTTGTCCTATCAAACGTACCCGAAAGGAGTGCCACCAGAAGGGCGTGCCAATTTCGAGGGGGAATATTTAGCTATAAAGGAAACTGACGATATTTTAGCTTTCTCTGCGTCCTTCACCATAGCAATATACCTGCCGCTTATGAAGCGGACGCTTCCCTGTCTCTACCAAACGTTATACACCTTTTCCTTGAAGGTGATTCATAATATTGAACGTCCTTCGAACTGAACACAGATCTCAGGAGAGTGTCTGCAGACCCAGAGACAGCCAGGTGGAATAAAAAGGAGGTGATAATAAGAAAGAGTAGAGATTGACGAGATTGAGAGCATTAGGAAGTGTACTGTAGTACGACAGAGGGTGGGGCAAATGAAGAGGAACGGGGGAGGGAGAGTGGGTGAGGGTAAGGACAGGAGGGGGATGAGGAAGATGAGGAGGAGGAGGAGAAGGAGAAGGAGGGGGGAGTTGATAACGGGCAAACGTCGTTGCATGTTGTTAGAATTTCGATCAAACTATAGTCTTAAACTTAGTGAGAATTAGAAAGAAAGTTTGACTTACCAGATTAGAAAGACAAGCAATTTGATTTTGATCAAAGAAATTATATAAATGAATCGTCAAGAAATGGTGCTGAGAATCAATATTCGGTTCAAATTGGTGAATCTAGATGACTATTATTAGAGTTAGATTAATTGATGTAAAATCTTCCCAGCACGTATTAAATGATGATGATATCTCCGGAAGTGTGAATGAATTCTTAGAAAAGTGCAAATGCATTCCATTTATGGTTCCCTTTGCGACTGATTTGCAGAAGCAAACCATATTGGGTATCCTTTGCGACCCCCACTATAAATCACGGTGCTAAGATTAGTTTTGTATCTTGACTTTTTCACACTGATAATGGGTATATATACAGCTGATTTTTGAGTCCTTTTTCATCCCCAAATTCAAATCACCATCTTGATCTAATAATCAGATCTCTCCTGTAAATCTCTAAATTCTACTGTAAAATATCATTTTGTTATTCTCTCATTTTTGAGAAATTAATTCTTTTACTTAGTTAAAAACGCTTTTTATTCCGCTTGCGAAAGTCCATAACCCAACAGGTTCTGGGCCCAGCAATTTTTTAAGTCATAAAATTAATTTCCAAAACAAAACTAATTTGTTGTTGACAGTCATAATCCTTTTCTGCTTAGTACCTTTTCTTTTCACAACTGTTTTGCCTGCTCAGACTTCAATGGATCAACAGACAGTGAAGCTGCTGACCTACACAGGAAAGGCACAGGACTTTCCAATCTGGAGCACAAGATTTGTGGCGATGATGCAGACGAAGGGACTCTACAAATCACTACTGGGGACAGAGGAGCAACCCAATGAGCCTGCGCCAATGGCCAATGGGGCAACCAATGATGAAAAGAAGAACCACAAGGTGCTGAAGGATGCATATGAGAAGGAAGTTGCAGACATCAAGGAGAAACGGAACAATGTGTGGCGCCATCTGGCATTGACTCTAGATGCAACAACCCTCATGCTGATGAGACATGACTGTGTGGGAGATGACGGCATTGGAGATGGAGCAAAGGCTTGGAAGCTTTTGCAAGAGAGATTTCAGAGTGTGGAGACGCCGACAGTGGTGACTTTAGTGGCACAGCTTGCTCGACTGCAGCTCGAGGATCCTGAGGATTTGGACAGCTTCTTCATCAGAGGACAAGAGTTGCTCACAAGGCTACAAGAAGCAGGGGAAGCAGTCTCAGAGACCCTCTTCAACGCCTTGGTCCTCAATGGTCTGCCAATGAGGTATGAAAGTTTTGTAATACAGGAAAGCTTCAACCCGGCAACGAACTTCACAGAGTTGAGGAAAAGGCTGCAGAACTTTCATGAGAGCACGGTGCAGAGACACAAGGGACAAAGTGGTTCAGTGGCACTGGCAGTGAAGCGTGACTTCAAGAAGGGACCCAAGAAAGGAAACTGCTTTGTGTGTGGGATCCCTGGACACTTTGCAAAGGACTGCAGGAAGAAGGAGACAGCACAATGCAGCAAGTGTGGTGAGAAGGGTCACCTAGACAGGGCATGCAAGAGACAAAGAGATGGAGGCAAACATGAGTCAGTGGCAATGGGTCCAACATTGGCTACACCAGACGAGGAATGCTGGGCAGCTCTTACCCAGTGGAAGACAGCAGGCATGCTAGTGGACAGTGGTTGTACAGATCACATAGTGACGAACATCGATGCGTTTCTGGACTTTGTGCCCATTCAATCAGTGGTCAGAAATCCCAACGGAGAGGCTTCCAGAGTGGTGGGCAGAGGCTGTGTGAGGATCAGCATACCCTCAAACAAAGGGGAATTCCAATGCGAACTCAAAAATGTTCTGTGTGTGCCGGACTATTCTTCAAACCTCCTATCAGTCTCAAGATGCACGGAGTGGGGACATAGCTTCACTTTCGAGAGAGGAAACAGCTGCATGAAACTCCAGAAGGGAACTCGGGTAAAACTAACACAAGAAAATAATTTGTTTTACTTACCCTGCAGCGTTCTAGAATTCAAGATGAGTTCCAACAGCGTGAAACTTGACAGTGCAAGGAAGTGGCACAGACGATTGGGTCATTTGAATCAAGCGGATGTGGTCAGGAATGCACCAGAGACAGTGGGGGAACTCGATGATGTATGCAATGTGTGTGCATTGGCCAAGATCACAAAGACTCCAGTACCAAGAGTGGCAGAGACCCAAGCAGAAGAGAAGCTGGAGAGGGTGTTCACAGACGTGATGGGACCTTTCAGAGTAGAGTCACTCTCAGGGTTCCGGTTCTGCATTGTGTTTGCAGACCAGTACACGAAGTTTGTGTTTGTGGACTTGCTTAAGGCAAAGAGTGAAGCACTGGCCAGCCTGAAGAAATTTGTTCTCAGTGTGGGGACGCCCAAGAAGCTGAGGCAAGACAATTCGAAGGAGTTTCTCTCAGAGCAGTTCGAGACGTACTGCTTAGATGCAGGCATTCTACAGGAAAAGACCATACCAGAAACGCCACAACAGAATGGGTTAGCTGAGAGGTGCAACAGGACACTGCTGGAGATGGCAAGATGTTTGCTCATTGACTCAGGACTTCCCAAGATGATGTGGGGAGCAGCAATTCTTCACGCAGCAAGGATCAGAAACTTGGTTGTGAGACGAGGAGAAGAAAAATGCCCAGCAGAGCTGATGAGAGGTATAAAACCTAAGCTTTCAATTAGTAAATTATCTATTTTTGGTTGCACAGTCTTCATGAGGAAGAAGGACAGAGAAGTCAGCAAACTTGAACCCAAGGCACTGGAAGGAAAGTTTGTGGGTTACACTGAAGGAGAAAACGGATACCTGGTGTACATACCCAACACACGCAAGGTGATGGCAGTTCGAGATGTGATCATCAAGGAGTCTGAAGTGGGCTCAATCCCTGACAACAAAGAAACGGCGGACCTACTAGATGATGGGTCGGAACTGGGAATCTGGCACCCAGATGATGGTCATCAAGACGATGACAACAGAGAACGACAGGACACATCTACTGCAATAAAGGAGGAGTGGCATGACGCAGGGAGCGTGAATACTCAAGAAACAACACTGAGACAAGAGGCCTCGGATGTTGGAGAAACAGCACTAGATGAAGGATCTACTGCAACAAGAGGGAGTCACAGAGACTCAGATTCACTGGAAGACAGTGACACAGAAGACTTCTCACAGTTAGTGACAGTTGGCTTCAATGAAGATGCACTGGAACACGCGGACAGAGCAGAGCCCCCTGAAGGACGAGGTCAAGGCACTCCAAGACAACGAGACTTGGAACCTAGTGAGACCACCCACAGACAGGGACGTCATACCGGGCAAATGGGTTTACAAAGTGAAATTGGGACCCAGTGGTCAAGTGGACAAATACAAAGCGCGCTATGTGGCGAAAGGCTTCAAACAAGTGGAAGGACTGGACTACTTTGAGACTTTTGCGCCTACCTGCAAGCCAGAGACATTCAGGATTCTACTTCAACTATCAGCGAAGCAGGGCCATGTGATGCACCAATTTGATGTCAAGACTGCTTTCCTGCACTCACCAATTGAGGAAGAAGTGTATCTGGAACAGCCACAGGAGTTTGTAAAACGCGGATCAGATGGGGAGAAGTTAGTATGTCGACTAAATAAATCAATTTATGGTTTGAAACAGGCTGCTAACAACTGGTACAAAGAGCTGGCAAACTTCCTAGTGAGACAGGGGTTCACCAGAAGCAGGAACGATCACTGTTTGTTTGCAAGATCAGAGGCAGAGGATCACACCTTCATCTTGGTCTGGGTTGACGACATCATAGTAGCATCAAGAAGTATGACAGTGATCTCTGATGTCAAGAAGGCACTAGAAGCAACCTTTCACATGGAAGACAGAGGGAGACTACACTGGTTTCTGGGTCTAAGAATCAGACGAGATGAGGGCAAAGTCACAGTCGACCAAGAACGCTACATAGAAACAATGCTTGAGCGGTTTCAAATGGATCAATGCAAACCCTCACGAACTCCAGCTGATTTGAATTTGAAACTTCAGACAGCACAGAACGGAGACGAAGAAGTGGACCAGAGGATCTACAGAAGCTTGGTTGGATCACTTCTGTATCTGGCCAAACAGACGAGGCCAGACATCATGTTCACAGTCAACATTCTGTCCAGACACATGAATGCACCTACCAATCAACACTGGATGTGCGGAAAACGACTTCTGCGATATCTTCAAGGTTCAAAAGGTTTAAAACTTACTTACACAAAAGAAGCTAGTTATGATTTAGTGGGGGAAAGTGATGCAGACTGGTCTGGAGACGTGAACGACAGAAAATCAACAACGGGCTATTACTTCAAGCTCAACGGACGTGGCGCAGCACTCAGCTGGGGTGTCAAGAAGCAGGCCACAGTTGCTCTTTCTTCATCAGAAGCAGAATATCAGGGCATGGCAGCAGCAGTTCAGGAAGCACTCTACCTGAAACAACTTCTAGAGGATTTTGGCATCCAACAGAAACGTCCAATAGCTATTGAAGAAGACAACCAAAGTTGTATCAGACTCTGCCAAAACCCAGTCATGCACAAAAGGAGCAAGCACATCGAAACAAAGTTTCACTTCATCCGGAACAAAACGGAGGATGGGACTATTTCAATTCATTACGTTCCTACAGACAAAATGGCAGCGGACATCTTCACAAAGTCTTTACCCGTTTCGAAAGTGGAAACATTCAGAGCAGTTTTGATGGGAACAGACTCTACGCAATCAGCTCAAGTCTGAGTGGGGGTGTTAGAATTTCGATCAAACTATAGTCTTAAACTTAGTGAGAACTAGAAAGAAAGTTTGACTTACCAAATTAGAAAGACAAGCAATTTGATTTTGATCAAAGAAATTATATAAATGAATCGTCAAGAAATGGTGCTGAGAATAAATATTCGGTTCAAATTGGTGAATCTAGATAACTATTATTAGAGTTAGATTAATTGATGTAAAATCTTCCCAGCACGTATTAAATGATGATGATATCTCCGGAAGTGTGAATGAATTCTTAGAAAAGTGCAAATGCATTCCATTTATGGTTCCCTTTGCGACTGATTTGCAGAAGCAAACCATATTGGGTATCCTTTGCGACCCCCACTATAAATCACGGTGCTAAGATTAGTTTTGTATCTTGACTTTTTCACACTGATAATGGGTATATATACAGCTGATTTTTGAGTCCTTTTTCATCCCCAAATTCAAATCACCATCTTGATCTAATAATCAGATCTCTCCTGTAAATCTCTAAATTCTACTGTAAAATATCATTTTGTTATTCTCTCATTTTTGAGAAATTAATTCTTTTACTTAGTTAAAAACGCTTTTTATTCCGCTTGCGAAAGTCCATAACCCAACACATGTGAAATTCATTACCCAATTTGTGAGCAAGGGCCGGAAGGGATAACCTTTTACTCGGTGTTGTGTGCCAGCATTCCATCATAATGTGGTACCAGGGTTGTGTACGATAAACGTTTGCTGTAGTATTTATTGTGAGTTTACTATTTATGATAGTTTACTATGTATTAAATATATGCTTAACTTATTTATGCTATGTTTCTTTTAACAACTCGACGTTTAAACAGCAGATCCCTTCTTCGCTTCGCTTTTTTCAAGTCTTTGTTGATGCTTGACTCTTGGTCCTCCTCCTTCTTATTCCAGCTAGCTGTCTCTGGGTCAGCAGACACTCTCCCGAGATCTGTGTTCATTTTGAAAGAAGTTCAACTTCATGACTCACCTTCAAGGAAAAGGTGAGCAAAGATTGGTGGAGACAGAAAAGCGTCCGCTTCGTCGTCAGATGGTCTGCAGTGATGAGTGAAGAATGTTCTGAGTGATTTCAAGCAGATACGCCAAAAGATACAAGTGTTTCGTTACTTAAACAGCATAGAAGTTCAAAAACAGTTATAGAACTTTGAACTTTGTAATCATTTATTGAACTCAAATTAAACCCTTTTAAACGCATTTTTGGTTCATTTCTTGTGTGTCATTTATATATGGGCATGGAAAAACTATTTTTCTTATCTTAGATTCAGTTGAGTGTAAACAAATGCCGTATAGATTTAATTGCTTCTTGAGACGCGGGCAAATAAATAGGCGGGAAATTCAGCTCTTTATGCTCAGATAATTGTCAGCCGGAAATTAACGCTGCTCAGTCAAAAGGAAGAATTAACTTAGTCATGCCCTGACAGATAACAGAGGCTGAAAGCTTTCATGCTCAGAAAAATTTCAGTTCAACGACTCATTGACCTCCAAAAACCAGACTGTAAATTTTAAAGTGGGACATGAACAGAGCAATGGGCCGGACTAAACCCAGAATGTTTTTTGCCCTGAGTCAGCAATTAATTGCAATGCTAGAATGGTCCGCAAACTTTTTGTTCACTCCTAGCGTAATTTACGACCAATAGCTAATTTGCATAGTAAATACATAATTGCAGACTTTGTAGTGTTAAGTATAAACCCACAACCCAATGCCACGCTAATTTTTGTCTCATTGGTGTTTTGATTGTTTTTTGTTCGTTCGCGACTGCCTTCAAAGCTAATGCTTTGATTCTAATGGTGAATAGAAACTATTGTTTGTACCCATCAGTGGACACCGAATGACACTATATGTTTTCATAAATTGTTTATATTTTTATACTTTTATTTACATTTGGTGATTTTGTCTTGGGTGAGAGTTTCCTTGAGGACGGTCTCATTGAACTTCAGAGTGGCATGAGGGCATCTAGATGAAATCTTCTTTGAGCAGCTTAATTATTTCATTTCGACATAAATTTAATTTAAGAATTTGTTGAATTTTTAATTCTGCCTTTGTTTTTCTTGCAAGTTGCCTAAAATCCACGAAAAAGAGAACAATCGGTTTTTCAGAGTACAATTGGGCTTTCGAGGCATATGTGAGTTTTCATTACATTTTAACCTAGCGCTTTGTTATTTTTAATGGCTTTGAAACCATTGTATCTAGAACTCTTACTGATTTGTTGAAGTTCTGCCTCCATAAATTTTTTGTCTTTGGTTCTTTAAATCCCAATAATGGCTACTAATTTTGTGCGTCTTCATGCAGCATAAAGTTGATTCTGCAATGTGTTCGGTCGCAAGTTTTTGGTTTCTGCAGATTCGAAGGATGCATCTTTGTTTCCCATGTTTCTGATTTTACATTTTTTCTGTTTTTCGTTTTGTGGATTTAGCTATAAGTCTATAAAATAATGGCCTTACTGCGATTACTATGGAGCAAAGAACAAAATTTTATTTGCCTTTGAGCTCAATACTTCAACTGGAATTTTTTATATATTTTTTTGCTTTCCCGGGTCGAGGTTTTTGGGCAAATTTTTGTAAGAAATGCGGTGGTTGCGGTGAATTGTTGTAAGAAATGCGGTGAAAGCGATGAATGCGGTGAAAATAAACATTTCACCGCGTTTCTTACAAAAATTCACCGCAAAATTCACCGCATTTCTTTCAAAAATTCACCGCGTTTGCTTTCCAACGTTAAATCAACCTGATTTAAATTCACAAGAAGTAGCAAAGGACAAAGTGAGAGTTGGCAAAGCGCAATAAGGTGTTGAAGGCATGCAGGAGATCAGAGGTTCGAACCCTGGTGGGAACGATTCCTTTTTGTAAGATTACTGAGAATGCGGTGAAAATAAATAATTCACCGCGTTTCACCGCATTCACCGCAAAAAGATGTAAGAAATACGCGGTGAAAATTATTTTTTTTTCACCGCATTTCACCGCATCTCTTACGAAAATTCACCGCCAAACCTCGACCCGGGTTTAAGATGTGCTGTTTTCCGACTTAAATAATAGTGTGATTAATGTGAGTTCCAGCTGTTTTCTAGTGACACCAAGTGAATCCATTTCTTAGAGGCAGATTTGGTGTTGATTGAAAATATTTCTTTACGATAATATTTTGTTCAAAAGGTGAACTTTGAGTTTCGTCCGAATTTTCTTTTTCTACGTTGTCTCTCATACTCACAAATAACAGATCTTAGCAAATCGAATAATGCAGTCCTATTGGCCCAGAAATTTCAGTTTTTAACTGACTTTACTTAGGAAGACGCTTTATTTTTGAGACCTTCTTTATATTTTTAGTTCTTTAATTGCGTTTTTGTTTTTGTCACATTGTCGCACAATGCAATTGAGAAACGATTCAAGCATTTCTTAGTGAAATCTTTGAAGTGGTTAGTGATTTTATAAAACTGGCTACTCAATACTATATTGATGTTCCGAAATCTTCTAAAATTTTTTTTGGAGCTTCGAGAATATTCCATATTTGTCCTTTCGTTCTTTTTTTTGCTGTTTTTCTACAAATTGATACTCTTTGGCGAGGACAGGGTGTGAATTTTTTCAACCCGTTTTCTTTCATTTCAATCAATTTAAAATCAATATCTTTCGAAAAATTAGGGGTTTTCCAGTGTGCAGATGTTTGGTCTGTTTCCTTTGCCTCGTATGTTTTGCACACTACCAATGGCTGGCGTTACGGTTATAATGAGGAAAGTCGGTTTATTAGCATCTTGTTTGTAAAAGAACCAAACTTTTGCTGATTACTGAAAATTTAATGCTACGTTTTTGTTCTTGACCTCATTTATTGTTTCATGCTCTTTGATCTTTTGGCCAACCGATTGATAATTTTTTTCAAGAGCAGCCAAGATAAATCAAGAGCAGTCAAATTGTTTGAGAATGTAATATCTAAATTAAAGAATTAGCAGTTTAACAAGCTGTATAATCATAACCTTTTTCTTGAAGGACCTTTGAGTTTGAAGTCTGGCTCGAAAATTGGATAGAAATTGGATTCAGATTCTCATTATTATTGTTGTATGACAGAACTAGGGGTTTACTTAACAAAATCGTGTTACGTAGTCCAGTTTTTGTGCATTCCTGTGAACGAAAAAATGACAAGAATCTCACTGGTATATATATGATTGTTCTATTTGAGAATAAATCAGATTTTTATTTAGAATGCGTGATGTACCCCTTTTAACTTTGACTTCTCCCTATTTCTGCTTGATTTGGTGGATATCCAGGGCAAGAATGTGGGGTAGCGTGGCCAGAACATTGTGCGAACACTCATTTCCAGGCCTCCTAGTTATGTTCATGTCTGTTTTGAGTATTCTCAGGTTGTTTTGAATCTAGACTTATACGAGATTTTTTTGCTCGCTGCTCGCATGCATAGCAGAAAGCTCAAATGTTTTCAGATGAGGGTGTTCAGTAAATGAATTATTTCTTAGTTTTTTCTCGCGTTGGTTGCTTAGATTGCGCCTCCTCGTCCTCTTTTGCAGATACTTCAGATGCTTCATCTGAGTAATTGTCCTTTGATTCGATTTCACTGTCATCGTTATTAGACTTGTAGGTCTCACTCTCATCCTCTTTTTCTTCGTTGTCGGATAGTTTCTCAGCCGATTCGTTCTCTCCTGCTTGATCTGAAGTAGAGAAACCAGTAAACAATTCTAGCTCATTTTTAAAAAACTAAAATAGCGCAGTGTAGCAGCTATTGATTCATTTTTTCCGAGAGATCCACTGGTCCCGATTCAGTTTTGTCATCTTTGCAGCAAAGTTACATATAGTTAGAATCTTGCAATTAACGGTCATGGATTTTTTTCCATTGTTCTCCACTTTTTACATTACGTTACAAAAGTATGGCCTCTATTATAGCGCGTTGAATTACCAGCAAAAAATGGTTATCTAATACGATCTTATAAAAAAGCTTGGCTATTTTGTGAGATTCGTGCATGTTAGATCAGCCTTAGTTGCATTCCATTGGTTTGTTTATGTGAATTATTCTTCGTTTTTTTTGCGTTAAAACTAGAGAAGTGGTTGCGCGTATTTGAATCTTTTTTAAAATGAATTTATTTGTTTCAATCTTGACTTCCAAGACAACCAACTTTCTTTTCCCTATGTACTAAATTGTCAATTTTTAACTTTGGTACAATAGCAGAAAATTGCAGTTCCCCAAAACTTGAAAAAAATCATTATAGTTTTTTCATAATGCTCTGATTGTGCTGTACTGAATCAATTAAGTTATAAATTATTTAGATGTTTTATATTACTCAATCTGGAGAAAAACAATTATATCCTTGCGCTTTATTTATTTATGGTCACTAATATTTTGTCACAAAAATTGTGGAGATTTTATGGCTTTCAAGTTAAACACTGCTGAAGAACCCACTTAACACTGCTTTAGTCTTCAGTCGATAGTCTACAATATTGTTTATTCGGTGCAAAACTGTCGTATGAAGAAATTTAACTATAAAGGAATCTTTTTTGTCAAGTAAGCAACTCATAACACGGATATTTATCTTGTAAGAATTTTTTAAGATGAGGAATGTTTATCTTGTAATAATCTTAAAAGAAGAATGTTTATCTTTTAAGATTTGTCAGAAAAACTTTGAAGACGATGCTTTTTCTTGTAAGATTAGAAACTTACTGGATGTTGCAAGAAAACCGTTTCCGGTTTAATCGTGTGCACAGAGCTTCCAGTTGCTGTTGAAGGGGTTTTGCGGCTCACATATACTACGATTCATAAATGATTACAGCTGGCAATTCGACCACGTTACTCTTTAAATTAAAAAAGTCATTTGGCTATAGCAAACATTTCTTGAAACTCTTGTCATGAAGTCGAGAAATGAATATATTTTTCCCTTGAAAACAAAATTTTTCGAGAGGAATACATTTTCCGACGTTTTCCGACTATGTGACACACCTTTAAAAAAAATTTTTGCTTTGTTTGATATCAGCAAGCATAACCAACTGGGGTCTGAGAAATTGCACTCAAACACATAAGTTGAAAAAAATTATGGGACAAATTTTGTTTTGAGGGGTAAAGCGTTGGATGGCGACAAAAACAGACGAGGTAATGAACGTAAGTACCCAAACCACTTACCCTTTTTACATCGTTAATATGTTCAGTGTTGTGGGACACTGTGAATGTCACAACACTGTGCACGCGCGTGTGTATGTGTGTGTTGTGTATACGTTTGTTTGTGTGTGTATCTGCATTTGTGTGTGTGTGTGTGTGTGTGTGTGTGTGTGTGTGTATGTGTGCCTGTGTGTGCGATTTGTCTACATGTCTACATATCTACATGTCTACATGCCTCTACTGCCTCTACTGCTCATAGGATAAATTTAATTCATCTTTTTAATGCGACTTAGTTGTTAATATTATCACAATTGAATCTATCAACAGTGAATTGGATTAGAATTGGATTAGAATTGGATCTTTTTAGCATAAGCATTGGAGAAACACAACATATGTTCTTATAAACCTTTATATAATATCTAATGAATCTTCTCTGTTTCCTTACACGTCAGTAGAATAACCAATTCCACTTTTTTCAGGTTTTCCTTAAGTTTTTAGTGGTCGACATTCTATCCCCTTTCAGCTTACCTGTTGGTGCTTCCTTATTTTCTAACTCTCCTAATATTTAAGAATTGTGATGGAAATTTAACTAATTGTTTACAGATACAAGACAAATGCGTTTAAATGGATTGAATCAAAAATTGCGAAAGCGGTGAATTTTGTAAGATTTGTGGTTTTAAGCGGTAAATATTTGTAAGATTTGCGTTTTTTAGCGATCAAATTTTTATTTTTACCGCATTCACCGGAATTCAAACAAAGAAGAAACCTCTCACCTCCTGAATGTCAACTATTTAGCGATGAAACTTTTTTCTCACCACTTTATCCACTAAACTTTCTTTCTAGAAAAATTGATGTTGTAGACCAAAAATTCTTGATATTGTAGACTTCCCATATATAGGGGACATCTGACTATGAGTTGGAATTGATTTCAAATCTCCTTGTTGCAATTAAAGTCCACCTTTTTTATTTTTGTGACTACTTTCAATGCATTCATCTCATATTTTACATAGTTTCATTTAAAAATTGAGATGATAGAAAATTGTGCTAGCTTAATTTGTAAGTTTCGCAATTCTAAGCGCCAATTATTATTTTTTTAATTTTAATTTTTGTTTTTATTTTACCGCTTTCAACGCATTTACCGCTATTCTTACATCTTTTTTGCTATTTATTTCTGCGGTGAAGTGAAGATAATTGGTAAATTTAGTGGTGAACTTTTGCAAGTTTTGCGATTCTAAGTGGTGCATTTTATTATTTTTGCGCTCTCAACGCATTTACCGCTATTCTTGCATCTTTTTTGGCAATTTTTTCGGTAAAAATATTCGGTAAAATTAGCAATGATTCTTAGCAATGAAATCTTTTTCCATCGCATTCACCGCCTTCATTGCTAAAAATCAAAGTTCTTACATCTTTTTCACCACATTCACTAAAATTCTTGCATTTTTTTAGCAATTTTTAGCATCGACCCGGGTAGAACTTCCCAGTATATTTTATTACATATAGTCTTGTCTCGGATACGCGTTACCATTGTAGCTGTAAAAATGGTATACGTGACCACGTAACCACTCAACTGATTCTCTACTATGCCTTATGGAACTTTTGAGTGTTCGAAAGAACGTGTGTCAAAATCATAAATCACCTTCTTGTTCAGCTGAAGGACTCTCATTTTCAGCATTGTCATCTTCTGCTGCATTCGTTTCTTTGACGTCATTGTCAGACTGCTTTGATACCTATGGAAATCAAACAATACAATTTTCAGCTATATTGCAGCCAAAATTAAATAGTCTGAAAAAGTATGGTCGCATAAACGTCTGGACAATAATCATGCGTTCACTTATCAATCCATTTTAAATCGTTGAGGGGTCAAAAGTTCAGAAGATGGAGTGTTCAAAAGATTCAAGTTCAGATGGAGTGGTTTTCTATTTTGAATTCTATCCGCTTCAAAAAGTGCATCTACTCAGTGTTTGGCTCCTTGGTTTCTGACATGCAGTCTCTCACTCGAACAAGCTCTAATTGTATCTTTTTGTGGCAGCTCAATGTATTATCTACCGTTTCGACTCATATAAGCCTGATTAATTTTAGATGAATAACTAACTGACCTTGGAGGTCTTTGCGGTCCCACTCGATGTCTTCTTGGACTTCCTCTGGGAATCGACTTTTGAATCCTCAGAAGGTTCCTTGCTTTCGTTCCCATCCTTAGTCTTTGATTCTTTGGTCTTGGATGGTTCGAACATGAGACTTGGTTCTTCCCCACCAGACCCTTCTTTTTCCTCTTCTTCTTTTTTCTTCTCCTCTTTTTCCTTATCCCTTTTCTCCTTTTCCTTATGAAAGGATGAATGCGTTTATTTTATTCAAGGGGGGGGGGGGGGAGGGGAGGCATTTCTTCGAATTCAATTTATCCAGCGTTACATTTTTGCTTATCCAACGTATAGCGCCCGATGACTTCGGTTTTTAAGGGTAAAAAAGTGAACAATGAGTATCATTGCCATGTACGCGAAGTGGCACAATTAAGGCCTTACTTGCCTTACCCACTTGCTTTACCGACAGGGCTTTTAATTATCTCTTAATTGCGCTATAATCCCATATCACGCGGATTTTCTTTACCTCATACATATCAAAAATTATTAAGGCCATTTTTGATATGTATGAGGTAAATCAATTCACTGGCTAATATAATTAATCGAAGGTGGCAAAAAGTATGCGTCCGAAAAAACGGTTTTGAAAAATGTAGTACGATCAAAAAGATTTTAATATACTAAGCGGAGTAAATTTTCTCGTCTACTTGTACCTTTTTGTACATAGCAACGGTCAGTAATGAAAAGGTGGCTCAAACTCTAATGAAAAGGTGCCTTTTGAAGCTTGGGAGGTCAATATAAATCCCATATATGCATGCAGTTTAATAACTGAAAATAAACGATTTTCACGTGCCTTTTTCTCCTTCTCTTTGTCTTGAAACATGTATGCTCTTTCAAACCGATCCATGTACGCTGTCACTACACATGCAGTGAAGATAATTGCAACCACTGAGAAGAAGAAGGCTGTCCAAATCATGTATATTCCATAACCGAAGCTGAAATAAGGAAAAAAAACTTACTGCTTCCCATGTTGAGCTCCGAAAGCATGGCCTCTCATCATACAATCCCAGACCCAAGTGATCTATATTATCAAACTTTTCCAGACCGAGGTGACCATCATCAGACTTAAGAGATCTCGAAATTTTGCGAGAACCCGAAGTGCGCTCGAAGTGGCCTCCGATCAGACCACTCTTGGCCTGTGATCTCCAATCAAACAAGTTCCAGAACCTTGTTTAGACAATCGCTTGACCCTTGTTTAACCAAACAGTTTGTTGATGTCCACATTCTCATGATCGCAAAATGGCTATCACTAACGCTATTCTCATGCGCAAACAGTTTTATTTCTGTTCTGCACTAAAAAAAACTCAGATAGAAATTGTGCACTCAAGTGTCAACTCTGTTCAGTTTTTTGTGCGCTTCAAATGATTTGTGCGCTCAAAGTCCGCTTAAGTTGATCCCTGATTGCCTGACCCAAATGATAATTACGTGGCCAATGTCGGATTTCTCGAGTCTATCTGCTCGATTTTGTCCACCATCCATCTTTTAAGATTAGAGATGTAAGTTTGTGTTGAAATCGATTACACTAAGCAAACTTAGTTCAAATTTGATTCAAAATGGTATATATGCGTACTTATATTTCCCGATGCTTGTTTTTGGGGCTAGTGTATTTTTGGAAAATACTTCGCAATTAATTTCCACGTCAAACGTCACAATTTTTTGCTTATAATTAACTCTTTCCAAATAACTTAGTTTCATTTATACTGATATGAAAAAACACCTAATTTCGGACAGCTCTCTTTCCCTCTCTGGGCCGGACAAAATCAGTATGATTTTTGCTCTGAATCAGCAATGAATTGCACTGCTAGAGTGGTCCGGGTACATAAAGACAAATTCTTGATTGCAGAGATGTTTTATAAATTGCAAAACTGAACCCTCGACGATAGTTCATTGTGAGATTTGATGAAAGCAGAGAAGCAGTTTACCTGGTGTTGGGTTGTTCTCCTTCCTGGACGTTGTTGACAGCATACACAGTGTAGAGAGCACAGCTTATGATGAGAAATAGCCAATGGATTCCGAAGAGAGGAGCATTGATCTTCTCATACTCTTCTTGTTTCACTACGGACACTATAGAACTACATATACACGCAATACACAATAAGTTTGTCAAAACTAGAAAGACACGAGTTGAAATGTTGACTCCTTTCATTGCTGTACAAGGATCTTTTAGTTTCTTTTGAAAATAACGATACCGCATAGATCCTATCTTCTCTTTGAAGTTTTAATTCAGTGCACAAAAAACATAGAGGTTGCTTTGTGATATGGACCAATTCAAATCTCGAAAATTTGAATCTCGGAACATCAAATTGGAAAAATTTAAATCTCGGGAAGAAAAGAGGACCAGTTACAAAATATCCATATCAGACAAGATTCATATCGCACAACCATAAGCCAGTCGAACTTGTATATCAGCCTGGTAATTTTCCATTTTAAAAAAAAAAACAATTATTTTGGAACCCGGGTTGAAAACCATAAAGATTGTAGAAAAATGTTGCACCAACAGAGCTGCAAAACGTACACTTTTAAAAATTTTGGTGTGCTTTAGTGTTTACGGAATAATATGATATGACAAAACCCTGTAACAATTTTTCTCACCGTGAAAAATTGATTCACTAAAACTGAACAACAGTGACGGCATTTAGTAACACATTTTTACGAATACCGTAGCCAATTTGCACAATTAAATTGCCAGCAAAGTCATTCAATTAGCCTATTGCCCGAACCCTAGTAACATAGCACTTCAGTACTGAAACATCAGAATCTCATGGCATTTCGTCGACTGAGTACTGTAACAGGGTATCCGAAGGGTATCTTTTCCTCAAGATGTGCAGGATGTGCAGTTCGAAATTAGAAATTTTCGAAAACGATTTTCAAATTATGAGCGATGCGCCGCGAACCCTGAAAAAGAAATTTACCGTCTTAAAACATTGAAAATAGAGCTTAATTTGCAATGTTTTAACACGGTAAAATTTCTTTTTCATGGTTCGCGGTGCATCGCTCGAAATTTGAAAATCGTTTTCAAAAATTTCTAATTTCGAACTGCACATCCTGCACATCTTGAGGAAAAGATACCCTTCGGATACCCTGTTACAGTACTCAGTCGACGAAATGCCATGAGATTCTGATGTTTCAGTACTGAAGTGCTGTGTTACTGGGGTTCGGACAATAGGCTAATTGAATGACTTTGCTGGCAAATTAATTGTTCCTTTCATTTTCAATGTTTTAAGAGTGCCAGCATTACAGTAAACCAGCCGCCAAAACCAGAAAACATGTAAATATAAGCTAGGCTCCTAGAACCCAACACATTCTTTTTTATGCAGAGAATTTGGGAAGATTCTCTCTGTTTCAGATAGTTATGTGAAAAATTATTCATTTGAACGTAAGATGTTTTGACAATTGCTTTTTATTTCAGCGTTGCCCAACCAATGGAAGTTTTCTTCAAAATACTTGGACGCAGTAATGAATCAGTGATATCCTTTTGCGCTAATTTCTTTGATTATTAATAAAACCCACCAAAACAGTGACTTTTAAATCCAAATCTCAAATTCCCACCCCATTTTCAATGTGAAAGTGTACGTGTTGCTACGTACGGAAGGAACCCACTTATTATCAAACGCAATATATGATATTTGTGGAACTTTCTTACCATACAATGGCGATTGAAATTTTAAATTTGGCCCAAAATCAGTTAAGGAGACAAATCATAGTTAAAAAAACCTTTATCACACGAAATGTCGAAACCCGAGTCGAGACCGAATGGTTAACTTGTAAGAACTTGCAAATTTCTTGCAAAGGATGGTTAACTTGTAAGAACTTGCAAGTCGAATGGCTAACTTGTAAGTTCCTTGCGAGTTGGTTCCGGTCGAGCACAACTCTTATTGGTTAATTCATTTTAACATTCATTCATTTATCGTAGAACGCGCGTGGCAGTTATTTGCTCTATTTGGATAAGATAATACAATTCGACCTAAGTAGACAAAATGGTTACTTTCTGAATTTTATCAATTTAAGAAAGTTCCTTTTGCAATCCATTTAAAAAATTGTAGATGTCAATTGGCTTCTTCGCGATCGCGATCTTAAAAATGTTCCCAAAATATTGACTTTGATTGAACTTTCAAATTCATATGTCAGTACTTTCTCAAAATAATTCAGTGGCCCTTCATTTCTATACAATTTGTTTATAATTTAACTCACACTTTTCCGGATTTTATTTTTTTTTCAAACATCCGTTTACCTTCATGTCTTGCTTTGTTTTGTTTACGGTTTAGTCAGTATGTGTGTGTATATGTGCGTGTGTGTGGTTTGTGGTGTGTGTGCAATTGGTTATCTTGTAAGAGCCTTGTAAGTGGAATGGTTGAATTGTAAGAACTTGCAAGTTTTTGG
>NC_134468.1:55768099-55803641 GCF_964194025.1 Convolutriloba macropyga
AGCTTTGATTGTTTAAAATATCTAATATTTGAACGGAGATAACTGGTGTCCCGGCATTGAATTTTGAAGTATCTTCGAAAAACACGCTTCATTATGCGCAATTTCAAAAATACGATTGGCGAATAAATAGAAATATTAAGTAAGGAGTTGGGGGAATTTTTAAATACTTATGTTGTGCTGTTCTGCAATACGGCATGCGGCTCAAATTTGTTTCTCAATTTCTTAAAACGTCTCAAAAACAGACATATTTGTTAAATTAACGGGAAACTAATTTCTAACATACCCTAGTCTATTACCGAAGGCTATCTTGCAAGATCTTGCATCTTGCAAGATAAGAGTCATTTGCAAGATAAGAGTCTGCTTCACCGAAGGTGAGAAGATTTTACAAAAAAAGTCTGTTAAAAGCCGGACATACGCCATGGTACCAAAAAACTACATAAAGCATATTTTCTGCTTTTAAAGCATGATTTGTGCTCGATAGTTTGCGCCAAGGCGTGAAACAAGGTCTGGAATTTATTAGTTTTAAGAGAAATTTTGCAAAATTACGGTGAAAAAAAAAATGCATTTTCAGGACCATATTTCAACAAGACCTGTGCATAAATCGAAGATTATCGACAATTTTTCCAAGAAAAGGAGTGGAAGGTACCGTAATGGCCGGCAAACAGTAGGGATCTGAATTCTATTGAAAATTTTCGGGCGATTTTGAAGCAGCAATAACGAATACAGACAGACAGGATACATATTAGAAAAAAAGTATCATAAATTTGGAACGAAATTGTCGCAGATGTTGTGAGAAAACTGTATACTTAACTATACAAACCGTCTGCTTGACGTTAACAAAGATAATGTTGTAATCACCCGTTATAAGAGAACCAATTTGAACTCAAAATGTTCTATTATTTGATGTTTGTAATGATTTGTTTAAGATCTTCAGGTGTACGTAGCCTTTTATTTTTCTCAAGTTTTTCTCATTGGAAGTGATTATTTGAAGTAGGTAAAGGATCCTTGAAACCAGAAGTGTCATATTTAGTGATATAGCTGCTGTTTTTGGTGTCATTGTAGTAGAAGTGGACAGTCCACAGTCTGACAGTGGAGGAGGAGTTGAGGTATGCCACTTGTAGTGTCAGAGGGAATCCATTCCCACTCACTGGGAACAGGTCAGGCAGATTCAGTCGCACCAATGGTAAATGCCATGCATTCTTCAGACCTATAATAGACTTATCAACATACTCATGCAGGGATACAAAAATCTGGTCTACTAATTGCCAAAAGCAAAGGGGGAGAAAATGCAATTTTACATGTTATATTAATATGTCACGCAATGAGAGGGGACTTTATTTAAAATTTGATTTTCGACACACCCGATGAGAGGGGAGTTGAAGAAATTGCTTGGGTTGACGGAAAATAACACAAAAGTAATTGATAAAATTTTCGAACAGGAGGGGGACGCTAAACTCAATTAGTGGACTGTTGGTTTAAAACCATTTAAGCAATGAACCAAATAATGTAATTGAGCTTTGTTTTTTTTAAAATAAATGTTAAGCTACCTGTTTTTGAACTTCTTTTAGCCAGCATAATTTTGGCAAATTCTTTTGGGTTTTGTTTCTACACATAACCAGATCTTCCATAAATTTAAAATCAGAAACACTGACAAGCTTACTTACAAAAACATCAGCTTTTCGTAGGAAGCCATAAGTTCAGCCCCACTTGAAGTCTTTTCAACTTGATCACAAAACTTTTCAATAATAATTCAAAATTTTACTGAATTGGAGGCATGGTCAAGTTGAACTCAAAATTGACTCGAAAACAAAAATTTACCGAGTAAAAGTGGATATTGTGCGTTTTCTTTTGCCAAAGGAAATATGGGACACTTAAGACGCGAGCTAGCCAACTTGAGTGTCTCATTACAGAACCTGAATATTTGCTTAGTAAAATGAGTAATGAAAATGAAATTTACATCAAAAAATTGTCATTATCACCAGAAAAAGCATCAGTACTATTATTCAGTGTTTGCAGTATAATTCTTATTTAAAATCAGAAAAGTGAAAAGTTTTACACATGTTAGAAACGCATACAAAACGCATGCATTTTAGCTGTAACGACACATCACCAAGATTGTTCAGTATTGTTAAAATTACCTCTATTACAGCTAACTGGATACTGCATAATGCATACTGAGTAAAGTGGGGCGAGTTGCATTTGGTTTGTGCGCAAGTTTTGCGCCCGTGCATTTTTTGTAAAAATTTTGCGGGTCACTGTTCAAGATCTTTAGGGTCATTCTACCAGTTTGTTCATGATATCCCGGATCTCTTGGCAGTTTTTATCATCTCCTAAGTCACATAGCAGATGCGTTCACAATCTCCCTTGTCATCTAACTGTTTGAAAAGTGCCTTAATAAAAAAGCAATAAACTGCTTTAAACTACCCAATTCTTTTGTTGTGTTTAGGCTTCGCTTATCCGGACACCTTTGTATATCTGTACAATTACTTATCCCATTCTCTTTCCTTCAATCAGATGTAGTTCGTGATGTAGTATAATGTGAATACGCCTGTAGTGTGTTGTAGCGTGGCGTGAAAATGCTATGAAATTAAGTAGTTTTGTGTAAGTTTGATTCAAGTTGGATGTAGTTTAGTATGGTGTTAACAAGGGGGCTCGGTAATGTGCGATCGCACATAAGGTTCCGACCCCGCTTATCCACAATTTGGCATAATTGTCTACAAAATCAGGACAGATAGAAAAACCCAAAAATTGAAATAATTTTTAAACATAGCCGGCAGATTACTGGAATAGCTACGAAAGAATAGACTTGCGTGCCGTATAAAACAGATGAAACAGATACAGAGCTAAATTGAAAAAAAAATCGACGCCGCTCAAAAAGCTATGTAAAAAACATTCAGCGATAAACTGATAAAGCTTGTTGAAATTCATTCCTTAGAATCATTTTATTAGGGAGCTTTACTGCACATAAGAGTTCCTTTGACGTTAAACTAATTGAAATTAAACTTAAGTTTTAAAGTGCGAAACTCATTTTATTGAGTCAGGTAAGTCACGTGTTTCTGGAGAGATTGAGAAGTGACGTCACGCGCGCAAACACTGTTGGTGAGAGGAAGAAATTATTCAGAAAATTGGGCCTTTTCAGCTTTTATGTGTGAACAAATGTAAAACGAAAAAGAGCGTCAGACGACGAAACAAAAAAAACAAGAGCACCACAATTCAGCTCCGCTCAGCTTACAGCTTCGCAGATATAAATATGATTGGTGTATGAACGAAAAGATAGCCTCCAAAGCAAATTACTCAGTGGAGTAAAAAAATCATGCATTAGATTGATGAGATATGCCATTTTTAAGAAAGCGGGTCAAGACGAACAGCAAAACCAAACAACAACAACAACAAACATTAATTACATCAAAACTTCAAGTCCGTTTTAAAAACAAAACTTAATAACAAATTCAAAATAGTGTCAGATAAACTGAAGCTAAATAAAATAACTTGTAAAAGACATGGGACAAGCCAGTAATAAGTTTTGTTAACACTTGGACAAAAAAGAACAAAAACAATTAAAATCAGTTGAAAACGAGTTGAAAAATTCGCTTATTTCAAAAAAAAACAATTAACTTCAAAGTAATGAAAGCCATAGTAAATAAAATAAAATGTCCCTTAGGTTTTCGATTTTCAAAGCTTCTACAGAAGGAATTAAGAACTGTTGGTATTAAATTTTTTATGCGGTTACAAAAATAACAACAAATCGGCAACAAACAAAAAATCAGTTAAAATTTGTCAGAAAACGCATTCGAAGCCGTAAAGCCATACTTTGGACCTCAAAATATGTTTGGTTTCAGCTTCGGCGAACACCAATTAGGTATTATATGACCTCTCATTAAAGATACTAGCTAAAAAGTAGACAAAACGAAAAAAGCAAAATTAAGTAATACTTGTTTTTTTTCCAAAAAAAAATTATTTCCAAAGAGATGAAAGCCATTAACTACAAAAAAACTAAATAGGTTCATCTATCATTTTGAGTGATGCCCTTGAGACCTGCAATTATCCAGAATACGTGTTTCGTCTACAAAAAGAACGTCAAAAACCACTAAAATTAAAAATTAATTTTCTTTTTTTTGTGGAAAACCCGTGTCCAAGTCAGCAAAGTCCTAACAAATTCCTTAAAAACATTACATTTTGCAACACCATGTTTTTGATATCTTCCACTGACAACAATAGTCTCATATTTGGCCGGTGATTAACGAGACTAGATAATAAACAGAAAATAAAAGGAACAAAAATGTGTAGTTAAAATGTGTTTTTTTTATTTTGGAAAACAATTGTTTCCAAAAAGATGAAAACCATCAGCTATCTACTAAGATAGGAAAATCGGCTCATCTATTTTTTGAAGAAAGGCTAATGAAACAGTGTCATTGTACAGAAAATTTCATACGACTAAAAAGGCAAAGTAGAAAGTTAAAAAACTCATTTAAATTCTCCGAGAATTGTGCTCTATTTTGAAAGCCAATAAGGTGATATTTGAAGTGTGCAAATGTGGGCAAATACCTGAAAATAAAAAAGTTTAAATCTAGTGGTATCCAAGCAAAAAACCATAAGTTTAGGCGTAAAACCGCACAAAATATTTGATTTGAATTCAATACAAAGAGGAATCATTTTTTCTTTTCTGACACTAATCTACAAGTTGATGAAATTAAGAGATAAATGGAGGCAAAGTTCAGTAGGCTATTATTTATATAAAAACCAAATAATTTTGAAAGTCAAACGACCATAAGCTTTCAAGTAATAAACTAGACAAACTAATTTGGATCTAATTAGGAAGTCAATTGGACCTATCAATAGTGATCTTTGAATTGAACTTTTCTTTTATTTAATTAATATAAAAAAGACAGAACTTTGTTTTTTATAAAAACACCGACTGATCCAATATTTTTGGATTGCAACAGTCCAAGATTGATCCAAAACCAGCCCAGCTAATGTTGTTCGTATATTAAAAACTCTTTATTTTTCGAGTGTTATAGATAAAGATATTTTTTTAGTCAAAAATCAAAAATAAATGCCGCGTTTTTGATAATCAACGAGTAAAGTTAGCAAAAAACGGCAAAGTTTTAATTACAGAGCACAAGCATCGGAAGTTGAAGTAGAAATAGCCCCTTTTTGTGTCTACAAAGAATATGTTAGTGGAGTTTGGGTGTGTATTTCCTGCAAATTTAATCAAATTGGACTAAAGAAACTTGTTTTGTGCTCTTTTTGATGAAGACCTCTGAATTTAAAATATTTAGCCAGAAATCTTGACAAAAAAAATAAAAATAGCCAAGAATAGTTTTTTATCTTTAATCATAAAATCAATAAACTTTTTTTTAATAAAATTTTAACAAATTTTAGCAGAATTGGCGAAATTTTAGTCGAAATATGGCAAAAATTCTGGAAAATGTGAATAAAATCAACGGAATTCACTCTTTTTTCTGAACAGTTTAAGCCTCGATAACTCCCTGTAAGAAACGAAAATCAAAAAAATCTTTTTAAATCTTTTTAATTCTACACTGGACAAGCTTTCTAATGATACAAGTCTCAAAGTTCTACGGTGAATATATCGATCGGTCAAAATTCACTGAACAAAAACAACATTTGAGTATATAGTTCCTCCGCCCCCCCTCAAGAAGGTCGGAACAATTAACTGTGGTGTGATTTAGTGTTGTTTGATTCGGCTGCGTTATCATGAAGTATTGTGTTAATACGAGTTTGGTGTGATGTATATTAGTGTTAATATGCCTCCTGTTGTGTTATGTTGTATGGTTTGAGTTTGTTAGTGGTGTGACTCCGATTAGCAAGAATATGCTTCACAAATTACATCAAATCAGAGCTGAAAGGTTAAAAACAGAATACCAATTAGCCTCAAAATAATCGTACAATTATATTCATACTGTTGTAACCCAGGTTGAGGTCCAGACCCAAATTTTCTTCTGAACAGACTTTCCGGACCGAAATTATCTCTGATCAGACTTTCCAGACGGAAATTCACCCCGATCAGACTTACCAGACCTAAAATACCTCTGATCAGACTTTCCAGACACAAAAGGTCTCTGATCAGACTTTTCAGACCGAAGTTGTTCTGATCAGACCATGTTCAGACCATGATCCAGACTCAAATTCAGACCATTGCCCAGACCTTAATCAAGCTATGATCAGACTCAAGTGCGCTCGAAGAGGTTATGATCAGACCCAGTTGAGCTCGAAGCATTTACGGTCAGACCCAGTTGCGCTTGCAGCCATTTATGATCAGACTGAAGTGCGCTCGAAACCAGTTCTGATCAGACTCAAGTGCGCTCGAAATAGTCTGATCAGAGAAAAATTTTACTTATGAAAATTTCTCCTATTTTTGCTATAATATATTCTTTTCATAAACACTGATGCTTGCAGTATTTATTTCATCTAAGGAAAAATCAATTATAAAAGTTTTGCTAAAGGAAACGAAACCCAACTGTTGAGAACAAATTTTGTTTAGTGTACAGTTTAGTGTATATTTCTGACTTTAGACAGCTTTCCATATGAAACATCGTGGTTTCCAGTTGATCAAAATTTCTTCTAAAAGGGACCGGCCTCTGGTATCAGCTGGACTCCGTTTTTCTGATCAGAGCTATCGAACTTAATATGGGCCTCTGATCAGAACGCTGCTTTGTGGCTGCCACTTGGCAGAGTCAACATCTCTCAGTAAAAAATCAAAAAAATTGAAAAAATAATGCGCTCGAAATGGTCCCTGATCAGACCCAATTGCGTTCGAAAACATTTCTGATCAGACAAAAGTGCGCTCGAAGAGGTTATGATCAGACCCAATTGCGCTCAAAGTCGGCTCTGATCGGATCCAAGTGCGCTCGAATCTGCCTATGATCAGACTTTTCAGACCAAATTGACCTCTGAACAGAACAGCTCCAGACCATCGTCTAGACTGTAGTGCGCTCGAACTTCCTTCCAGACCCTGTAATTTTGGTCTGTGAACACACGGGTGTGCGCTCGACTGGGTCTGATTATAAACTGATTTGGGTCTGGATCTCAACCAGGGAAAACCTGATTGATGGATAAAAAATTAGTTATGGAACGATTTAAAGGTCAAGCGATTGCAACAGAATATCTGTTTTGACATCAATTAATGCACTGAACCAGTCTAATTGCATTGTTGTTTTTAACGCTTTTCAAAAATATGCTAAATGTTATTTTTGGCACCACGTCTAAGCCTTGTTGAGGTCTTGGCCAGTACTTGAAAATCTATATCAAACTCTTAGCCAAGATTTGCAAATCTACATCTGAATCAAAAATTTGGCCCGAGCCTGTTAAGTCTAAATCCATGAGTTGTTGACGACTTCCAATTCTCAATCCAACTCTTGGCCGAGATTTGAAAGTCCAAAATCAAGTCTTATACAAAATCTGAAAGTCTACTCTAGGTCTTGGCCAAGACTTGGGAGTCTGAAGCCAACTGAATTGGGACCTTTTCTGATTGCACCCCCTACCAGCTTAGAGGGGGCATTTTTTTGTGCTCATCGCGTAAACTGTTTTACATTATTAATTTTCATTTACTGGCACCAGCTCTATAATTGGGGAGTGCACAATGAACTGGGGTGGGGGCACAAACCAAGAATTCAGAAATTTAATAACATCTTTTTTCTCTGCCCCACAGGTGACAAAGTGGAAGGAAACATTCTGTATCTTTTACGATCATTTTTTCTCAAAGAATTGCGTTCAAAAATGTCTATCAGCCAGCAATTTGGTGTCATTGCGGATTGCGTTAGTGAAAGGTAGTGAAATTAGTCGTTATAAAAATTCAAAAACTTTCACTGCCCAAAAATAAAAAGCCAGAAGTTGCTATATAATTTGAGTTTCATTAAACTTCATTGTTAAAAACGTGAAAGCTACATTGTTTAAGCTAAATTACGTTACTCTACAGATGTCAAATTCGATTTTTAGCGGTTTTTCATTAAACGTTTATGTTCTCAGTGTCTTCAAGCAAAAAAATTTCAATCATTTTGGAAATGAGGAAAAGCACAATTATTGCACTTAAAAATTGAGAAATTTTCTCTTTTTTTGAGAATTTGCCATTCTAATTTAAACATGATCACTTTCTGAAAATAACCCAGCTATTATTTTTACAGCTCTCTCACCTTTTTCTGGAAAACGTCACCGGCGGATTTTCGAAAACGTTGAGAGTAAATTGTTAATTTAATTTTGCATTTTTCCGAATTCTTTTGAACAATTTTAGCCTTGATAAGTCTTTGTCAAGATTTGGATTTGTAATTGGAGGTCCTTGCACCAACTTGGATTGACACCTAATAATTCTTGGCCAAGACATTCATGTCTAACTACATTTCTTGGACAAGATTTTCAGGCCTGAAACCAATTGTTAGCCAAGGGATCGCAAGTCTCATTCCAAGACTTGGTCATTCCAATCTAAATCTAAGTCTTAAAAAACAATTGAAAGAAGTCGGAAAGACGCGAAAACAAGCCAACTACTTGCCCATATTTGTTCGAAAAAAAACGAAAAATCTGTCAGGGAAATTAACCAAGGAGAATCGTGATAGAATATTGGCCAGGTAAATTGTTATTGAAAATGGTGATGTTTAATCTACAAGTAGTTGTGGGAGAGAGAGAGAAAATCTCTTGGTTTTAAGCGCAATAAATGCTTGTCCTCATTTAAATAAAAATGAAATTTCTTTCAGGATAGGTTAAGTGATTCTGCTTGAAGTCATTGAGAAGTTCTGGCTTTTATCGAAAATCTCTTAGTGTTTCGAGATAATTGGCCAAAATTACCAATTGACATCTTCAGAGTCGCGTAATCTAGCTTAAAACACGGAGCCTAAACGTTTTTTGGGTCTTTCCTATTATAAACCCCCCACCAAATTACAGCCCCCATTTATTGTATGTTTAGCATGATTGGGGGGGGGGGGGGAAAGGGGGTTAGGTTATGTGACCACTAAGCTGTGGAGGATACATTGGGAAAGACCCCGATTTTAACAACGAAAGTTAATGAAAGTCAACTTCTTGCTATGTACATAGCAAATTCTGACTTTTTAATTTCAGGCATTGCAGAGTTTCGATACTTTGTAAGATACAGATGCGTGATGACCAACATCGAAATTTTGAACCACTGATTTTCAAACCTTTTATTAACACAGTCATCAAAGACACCAAAATTACATAGTGACCAACATTTTGAACGCGCTTCTTTGAGAAAATTTGCTCGCCAAAATAGAGGATACTATTTGTTTCTTTTCACGTATCCCTACAGGGTGGTATTCAGTTCCGGATCTTTTCTGTTTGTGCCCCCAGTATGTTATGCACTCCCCAGTTATAGAGAACGTTCCATTACATAGTAAATCAAAATTAAAAAAATTCGAGTCTTTCCCGTTATAGCCTCCCAGCTTAGTGGTCAGATAACGTATAGCCCCCCCCCCCCCAAGCATGTACAAAAATAGCATAATGGGGGGCTATAATGGGAAAGACCCAAAATTTCACGTGCTGTTGGGGATGCAAATAATATGCGCCCACTAAACTGTGAGTGGGAACACATGGAACAGATCTCAATTGTTTTATTAAAAAATTGGGATCTGTTCCATGTGTTTCCCCCCTCACAGTTTAGTGGGCGCATATTATTTGCATCCCCAACAGCACGTGAAATTTTGGGTCTTTCCCATTCACTCTATAGTCACTCACCGTCCATCATCATCTGCTCCCTCTTTTTCTGATCCTGGACGGTGTTTCCTTCTGGGGGTGGAGTGTACTCGTACTTACATGTGGCCACATTTCCCGCCTGTGCCAACACTTCGAAAATGAACGTGATTGCCCATGCTGATCAATTCCCATATAACAGTTACAATTTCCTTTCCTTATTTTTAATTGTTGCCAAAATTCACACAAAATGCTTGTGTAGCCTCAACCTAAATTTTTTGCCTTTCAATCAATCAAATTTTGAATCCAAGAGTTAGAATGGATCCCGAAAAAGACCCGGGGAGAACGATTTCACACATAAGAAATTCGGAGGAAAAGAAATGTTGGATCTATTCTAATTCCCCTTCCGCGACATTCTATGACAAAACCATATCATGTAATAAAGCAACCAGGGATTAAAATTTCACGAATAATAGAGATGAAGCCGTCTCGCATCAGAATTATTGCGTAGTTGAGAGGGAGCACAGATTTTGGGTCTTTCCCATTATAGCCCCCCCCCCCCCCAACTTAGTGGTCAGATAACCTATAGCTCCCCTTCCCCAATTATGGTAAATATACTATAATGGGGGTCATAATTTCATGGGGCGCTATAATGGGATAGACCCTAGATTTTATTGAATTTGTATGCATTTGAGGACATAATTTAATCAGCAGTTTTTGAGGGAAGAGGGAGTTGAAAAGGTCCAGTAACGTTCTTATGAGACAGCCAATAAAGAAAGCCCGTGACAGCTTCATTGAGGACATTTTTGGATACGGAGTTGGGATTCTTGTTGCGATTTGGTTTTGTCAGATGGGAACACAACTCTTGGTTTCTGCGAGCGTTCAAAAATTTACGCGGGAAAACTCCTGGAAAATTTTTCGTTTTCTTCAATGACGAGAAACAGTTTTTTCGGCACTCCTTTTTCCCTCTGAACAAAATTTTTGTTTCCTTTAGCCTGTTCGAGTGAGATGCTGTCTTCTTTAGGGTTAAGTTGCGAATTTTTGAAAGCACTGTGATACCAAAAATATCGATATAGGCATAATGTAATACCAGACGACAATTTGGGTTGAGACATGTGACCACACACACATGCGTTATTTGATGCTAAAACCACATATTTGAGCGTTTCCTACCACATCTCATTCTCTTGGGCAGTTTTCATCGTATTTCTTTGCATGTCATTGTAATAACAAGTCACATAACTGATCTATGAAATATCTTGTTAGAAATCAATGAATGCCATAAAACGGAAGCATTCTCTAGCATATTTCGGGGGCACATGCTGAGAATTTTGAGACCAAAGGTAAATTGTTGAAGAGTGAGTTAACAATTGTACAACAAAAACTAAGTTCAGTCTTTGTTGAGTGAATCAGTGGTAGTCCAACCTCTCATTAGGTTCTACAAATCGTTAACGGAGCTACTCAGCGCCAAATATTTCATTTAAGCACTGTACTGAAAATGAAAGCATTTTCTATGCCGAGAAAAAACAGTAATTTGGAGGCCAGTTATTTTACAGCCCAAGAAATGGATTCTACTGGTGCAATGTCTTTTTTGTGAGATAGTTTGACACATTTTCAATGACTTTGGTCTTTCTAAACGGGATGAACAGGTAACGTCCAGTGGGCATTAAGTTTCATTGGCGCCCATAGCTGGCATTAATAGTTCTTCAAGTGCTTAGAAGTGCTGGGAAAGCCTTAATTCAAGAATATAATATCAGTTTTAGCTTTTGACATTTGAGTTTTTTAGCCTAAAATGGCGCCATTTTCACGTTTTTTTTTAATATAGTGGAGTTTTTTTGTTTATCAGTTTTAAATTGATGGTGATAGGTTTGTTTTGAGGGACATTATTTTATTATGATCTTGTTGTGGGTTACATGGTTTAGTACTGTAAACATAAACATGGAAAAAGATACTTTGTTTTGAGATTTTTTAAAAATTTTTTGAAGTATTTTTGTCCTGAATTGTGTTCTTCCTGCATTAAGGGCCAAGTAACCTACTCTAGAATTTAAAAATTGGTTTCTGCATGATTCATAGATGCAAAGAAGTGGTTATCAAGATTTCAATATCACACATTTTAGCAATTTTCTTAAATAAAAATTGCAGTTTTTCTCAAACTCTCTGAAGTCTATTGTCATATTTCAAGCTTATTAATCTTTGAGACTGTGAATTTTGTCAAGTTGAAATTGAGTTACTGGATAGTTTCCAGACACATGGTTCTGAATATATTAATATGACGAGTTTTAGAAAGTTTTTGCTGTGCTTCACTTGCAATTGTTTTGATTTTTTTGAAAATATTTGTCATTTTCTGTGTTTATCAATCTTTAAAGGCCAGTGAAAAATTTTTAGGTTTTAATTTTGGGTTAATGGGCATATATAAGAGACAAGAAACTGGTTTTGATCATATTATTATCTCCAAATTTAGAAACTTCAATTAATAATTCTCCAATTGGCTATCAAAAAACCCCTTCAAGGCTTGTTCGTTGGTTACTGGGTATATATTTAAATGGACCAATATTGGCCTTCAGGGTAAAAACTTCATTGCAGAAAATACTCTGCAATGGTTTTTTCTGCAATGATTATGTTTTTGCTCAGTTTGTCTGATTATTTTAGTTTCTCTAGAGTTTCAATAGTGTTTTTGGCTGGAATTATTAATTGATCTGCGGGTCAAATACAGTAGCTCTAAGTCTTTCATTCGTTTTGTCGGATTGTAATTCAGGACTTGTCCTGCTATGTTTTTTTTGTTTCCATGGTGATACGTTAGTTTTTATTTTCAGGCGCACAAAGCTCTATTGTTCATGTCGCACATTACAGAAAGTTTTTTGTGCAAGTAGTCTATTAAAAACCTTCCGAATTAAAAGATGACGGGGCATGTAACTCAAGATACTTTTGAATCACCTCTGTACTAGATTACGCGTGCAATCTCATAAGTAGATAACAGAAACCAATAGTCGAGAGACAATAAATATTTTAGAAATCGAAAAAAATTTTTTAGAAACATTTGTTAAATCTTGTGTAGTGGCCATCGCATTGGTATATCTGAGGCGTTGAACCAAGAAGAAGAAGAGGGCTCGAGTGTCCTAATTTACTAGGTCTGAAAGAATGGCAGACTCAAGTAAAGAAGAACTTTGGGGCTGAGAAGGAGTTAGTTCTCTGGTATGTCAAGTTGTAAAATATATTTAAAAGAATCAAACACTCAACGAAACCTTGATAAAAACATTCAATTCTCTCTGAGCCATGGAAACTAGCTCTGTACTCGTATGAATTTGAGAAATAAGATTTTTCCTCTTCAAACTGTAGCTTCAGTCCCGGAATTAATCGCTTTTTCTCAGCAGCACATTTTTCTAATGAGGAAACTACCTAATAATCTATTTATTCCAGAAGTAACGTAAAACAAGTACACAATGAAACATGTTATTAAACCTTTCAGTGGTTACAGAGCCCGTTTCAAAAACTGGGATCCCAGATGAAGTCCTCGACCAGGTATGGACCAGAGGTTCCTAGTTCACGGACAGGGTGGTCCAGTGCGAACGAGCTCATAGTCTGGACAAATTCTCAGTCGCACTGCTCCGTCTGGCCCATACCTGAATTTGTTTTGTTCGTCCTGGCCCATACTTGGATTGAGTCTGTTCAGTGTGGCCACAACTGAGTTGGGTCTGTTCAGTGTGGCCCATACCCGGGTCGAGAAAATTTATGTAAGAAATACGCTGAAATGCGCCGATTTTTCCAAAAGTTCAGCGCAAAAACCTTTAATAAAAATGCGCTGAAATGTGCTGAAATGCGCTGAAACTTTGAAATAAACCCGCTGAAAACCACTGAATTTTCAAAAAATAGGTATCACTGAGAAACGAACCCTTCTCTCCGTTGCCGGAGCCTTCACTCTATCCACTGCGCCATTGATTCCTGGCTTTCTTGCTTTTTAGTTTGATATTGTATTAATAGACAGTTTAGGAAGAAATGCGCTGAAATTATGTAAGAAGTGCGCTGAAAATTCAACGCATTTCTTACATATTTTCAGAGCTTTTCAGCGCATTGTTTAAAAAAAGGTTATCCTTAATGTAAGAGCAGTTTAAATAGTTAGAAATTTACGACGCGGTGTCAAAAACGCATTTAATTCCGCTAAATAATTTTAAGAAATGCGCTGAAATTTGAATACATTTTTAAATAAATTTTCAGTGCAATTCAGCGAAAAATAATGTAGGATAGCGCTGAAAAAGTTGAAAATTCAGCGCGTTTCAGCTCATTTCAGCGCATTTCAGCGCATTCAACTCATTTCTTACATTTCATCATTCGTTGAAACGGCGCTGATATCTCGACCCAGACATGCAGGCGTCGGTGTGCTCCGTCTGGCCCCATTCCTGAACTGGGTATGTTAGGTCTGGTCGCAGAACCGGTTTTCGGTCGGTTTGGTCTGGCATATACACATTCGTTGGTCTGTTTGGTCTGGCTCATACCCAATCGCCGGTCTGGCCCATACCCAGAAATTGGTCTGTCAATACTTATTTTCAGTCAATACCCAAAATGTTCAGTCTGTTAACCTGTTTGCAGAAGTAGTTTTCAGAAATTTAGCTCTCTAATCAACGCCAAACAAATTATTTAGCGAGAAGCCCAGAAGTCAAGAAGTCCAGCTCAATACTGTAGCCATTCCTTTGCAAAAAAAATATTTGAGCCCTGAAATGGCCATTTTCGTAAGCAGCAGCTGATCTTTAGCAACTAGCAGTACAAAGATAGACGATTAAACTTACAACAAAATCCGAATACTGAATACTCTTTGATTCTTAGATTGGATGATTTTTTGGTTAAAAACAGTCAAAATAGTGTAAATTGACTCTTATAAAGTCGATTAGTGTAAATTGACGCTTAACGCATAAAATATCATTCCGTCTTTGTAGTTATGTGTGTAATTCAGTCGGTTTTGCACAGGTTACCAAAGTCTGTTCATTCTAGCCCAGGGTTGATCTTGGGTCTGCTCCGTCTGGCTCAGTGTCGGCCTTGAGCCTGGTCGGTCTGGGCAAGGGTTGGCCTTGGGTCTGTTCGGTTTGGCCCACAGTTAGTCTTGGTTCTGTTTGGTCTGGCACAGTGACGAACTTGAGTCTGCTATGTCTGCCCAGGATGACAAAAGTCCGATCGGTCAACCCCATAACTGAATTTGTGTATTTTGGGTTTGAAACCCTGTCCATTAGCCGAGTCCATGTGGCCCATTTCTGTGGATGCATTATTCAAACGCGCTGCACAAAATCAAACTGTAATGAGCTCACAAATTATGCTTCGACTTCAAGAAGCTGGCAATAAATATTTTGAAGCCTGGTCACGGGGAATTAAAGATAGCCGGAACTAAGAGCATATCACTTGACGGAAAGGGTTCACGATACGGAAAGGGTTCAATTACGCAATTTTTTTTCCATTTCATGTGTTTTCGAGTTGTGAACTCTTTAGAAATACGCCAATAAATATTTTGAAGCCTGGTCACGGGGAATTAAAGATAGCCGGAACTAAGAGCATATCAATTGACGGAAAGGGTTCACGGTGCTTTTTTAATTCATAAACAGAAATACTAAGTCATCGTGGCTCAGATAATTTGGCAAAGGTAGGCATTTCCTTGACTCTTTCTGACAGTGTTCTGACTCGGTGCCAAACAACGTTGAGTCTGCTCGGTCTGCCCCGTGTGGCCAAAGTCTGTTCGTTCTGGCCCATACCTCAATTTGGTTGTTTTTGGTCTGAACCCCTGTCTACGACCAAAGTTCGTCTGGCACATATCAGAGGAATGCGCTGTAAAAATTTGAAAGATAATAACCAACCGAAAAAATGCTTCAGTTACAAGAAGCTCGGACCATCCAACTCAAATTAATTACGCAACTTTTTTTCCATTTCATGTGTTTTCGAGTTGTGAACTCTTTAGAAATACGCTAATAGGAACAAAAACACCAAAAAAATTAAAACGATTTTCGTCTTATAACCTCGAATCTGGAGCCGCAGAGTTTATTTGGCCTAGAAGTGAACTCTGGTCATACTCATATGCCCTAGAGCCAATTTCAAACCCTGGAAAAACACTGTTTGCGTTGGAGTTGGGTCTCATCAGAGGTCGTCTCCGGATGGGACCTCCACTTGAGCTCAGTTCAGGAACTTGTATCACTAACCTTGAGCAAAACTTTTTGAACCGAGTGTTATCAAATGAGCGTACAAATGTATAAAAATAATTGTTTCAGAATAGAGAATTATACGCAAGTATTGGTCCATCTCGTCAACTTCTTCAGGGATCCTTGCTATCTTCCTCTATTTTTAATGACGTCTGACAGGCTATAGTTGCAGCCTTGTATAATGGCCGTTATTCAGAGCCTATGATAACCTATGCTACCGTTTTAGTAAGGTGAGAGGCCTTTCAGAGTAATAACTGACTTCAAAAACTTATTTGTCAAGAGTATTAATAAGATAATTATTTTGAAGCTTGATCACGTGGATTTAAAAATAGCCGGAAACAAAAGTATATCAAATGACGATAAGTGTTCCCGAGACTTTTTTAAATTCGTGAACAAAAGAACTAAATCATCGTGGCTCAGATAATTTTATAAAGCTAGGCATTTCCCTCTTCTTTCTGATGCTGAACGAAATTACCTTTCAGCGTAAGCGGCTTGTTATCTTACGCATGAGTATCAAAGTACCAATCTATATGAAACCGTTTCTCCGTAAATATCATTAGGATGTTTTGGGCCATATATATATATATATATATATATATATATATATATATATATATATATATACTATAAACTCAGGTTTGGTTACCTTTTTATAAGCAAATACTCGTAAAACCTAAAATTCATGATCCACTCGAAATTCATATGACGTCAAGAGAAGTACTAACCACTTTTTGAAGGATTGGAGTAGCTTCGTAAAGGTTGCTAGCATTCCTGGATTACAAATTGGATCATTCACTTCCAAATTGCAAGAATTACAAACGCCTATTGGTCTTGGGTCTGTTTGATCTTGTCCAGGGTGGGTCTTGAGTCTATTTGTTCTGACCCAGTGTCAGACGACATTGGGTCTGCTCGGTCTGCCCAGGATGGCCAAAGTCTGTTCGTTCTGTCTGTTGAATTTGGTTGTTTTTGGTCTGAACCCCCTGTCAACTACCCGAGTCCGTCTGGCGCATGTCTTTGGGATGCACTGTAAAATATTGAAGTATAATGAGCTACCAAAGTTTGCTTCAATTTAAATCAATAAATTTAAATATATCAATTTCAATCTTATAACCTCGACTCTGGAGCCGCAGAGTTTATCTGTCCTTGAAGTGACCTCTGGTCATACTATTATGCCCTCGAACCAATTTCAAATCCTGGAAATACACCTTCTGCTTTGGAATTGGGTCTTATCAAAGGTCACCTCGGGATGGGACCTAAACTTGGGCTCAGTTCAGGAACTTGTATAATAAACTTAAACAGAACTCTGAACCGAGTGTTATCGGAGAGTTATCAGTGGCGTGATTGCTTAGAGGTAATGTGTGTGATTCACACGCCAGTGATTGAGAGTTCAATCCCCTGCCTCCGTGAAGCTGTCTGTGTAAGGATGAGCTCTTACTTAACCATAGCTTCAGATTTACCTTAGCCTGAACAACGTTGGGTGCAACGATGGTACCATGTGAAAGTTTCAGAGGCAAAAAAAGTGGCCATCGTCACCAAAAAAGAGCAATGATGCTCCTAAAAAGAGCAGTCTGAAATGTGGGGAAGAATAAGAAAAAGGGCAGCTGAGAACAGGCCGCTGTGGCCTAATGCTGTTCCAATGCCGTTACGCAGGAACAAACTATTATTATTATTATTATCAAATCAGCGTACAAATTTAAAAAGCTACTTGATTCGGAATAGAGAAGGATTCACAACAAGTATTGGTCCGTCTCGACAACTTCGAGAGGGATCCTTGCTATCTTCTTCGATTTTTAATGGCGTCTCACATGCTATAGTTGCGGCCTTAGTGGCCAATCAGCACTTCGTGTCATTTCTATGTTTCCGTTTTAGCATGGATAGGGCATAAATTGAGTTCAAGTGTATTAATTAGGTAAATATTTTGAAGCCATAAATTGACGAACTGGGTTCCTGGGACACGTTGATTCATGAAAGAAGAAGTAAGTAATTGTGGCTCAGATAAGTCGGCATTTCCTTCTCTCCCTTTTTGATGCTCAACCAAATTAATCTTTAGCCTAAGTGGTTCGTTATCTTGATCATGATTGGCAGAGAACCATATTACCTGATACCGCTGTTCCATAAATAACAAGTTTTTATGTTCAAGAGAGGATCGATATACGCTCAGGTTTAGGAACCTTTTTTGTACACAAATATTTGGAAAACTGAAAATTCATAATCTAGAAAAGTCAGATGACGTCAAGAGGTTCCACTAACATTCGTGAGAAGTAAATCTTCTGAAGGCTCGGAGTAGCTTCTTGAAGGTTGCCGGACATTCCTGAATGACAATTTGAATCGGGTGACAACAACATTGCAAGAACAACAAACGCCTCCATCAGAGCAGAATCATGCATATTATGTCCTCATCTCCTTGTCTTGTGAGGAAAAGCAAAGAAGCGCGAAAAAGTGATGATTGTGTTTCCTTCCTATTGTAGTCCTAAGAGAAAGTGCCTAAGTGATTAAAGGGTCGTCAAAACCAAAACATACAGTATATACAACATAAGTATATATATACAGATAAGTAGATACATATTATTTACATAAGTTTTCTATCTGATTATATATATATATATATATATATATATATATATATATATATATATATATATATATACCAGGGTCGAGGTTTGGCGATGACTTTTGGTAAAATATGCGTCGAAATACGGTGAAAAAAAATTTTCACCGCGGATTTCCTACATCTTTTTGCGGTGAATGCAGTGAATCCCGTGAATTATATATTTTCACCGCGTTCTCAGTGTCCTTTCAAAACAGATTCTTCCTCACGCGGGTTCGGACCTCTGAACTCCTGCAATCCTTCGACTGCTTATTCCACTGCGCAAACTCTCTAAGTTATTAGATATTTCTTCTGAGAATTATTTTTTTCAACCGCATTGAATTACTTTTTGTCACCGCTTTCACCAACTTCACCGCAATTCTTGCACCAATTTGCAACGAAAGATGATGCAGCGAACTTTTGTAAGAAATGCAGTGAATATTGCGGTGAATTTTTGTAAGAAATGCGGTGAAATATTTATTTTCACCGCAATCAACACAATCACCGCATTTCTTACAAAAATTCACCGCATTCACCTCATATCCTACAAAAAGTCACCCAAAAACCTTGACCCGCGTATATATATATATATATATATATATATATATATATATACATATATAAATATACTTAAATATATATATATATATATATATATATATATATATGTATATATAAAATATACGTATATATACATATATATATATATATATATATATATATATATATATATATATGTATGTATTTATATACACCTACATATCTATACATATATATATATATATATATATATATGTATATATATATATATATATATATATATATATATATATATATACACCTACATATCTACATATATATATATATATATATATATATATATATATATATATATATATTTATATATATATATATATATATATATATATAATTTAATACACTCAACGACTCGACAAAATTTGGATCCCTATGTAATGGGACTAAATAATAATTACGCAAAAAACTAAGAGGCAAATGTTTGAAAAGGGAGATTAAAATTTTTCAGAAGAAAGCTTTTGAAGTCATTGAAAGTTTTAGCTATCAACCGAATCCACTAAAATCATTAAATAGATTTCTTACAACTCCAAAAGAAGAAATTGAGAGCCCTCATTATCCACGTTTTGTCTAACCACTAAAAACAGAACAACCAGTACTGAAAACATTGAAAAAATCAATAAAAATTTGCTTAAATCAAGTATACTAGATTTTAACCTACCAAACTGAAGGTTCGTTTTTACACATATGGGCTGCTTTGAACACTAATCAGACTTGAAATTATTTTGCCAATGTTACAGGACAACAAAGATTAAACTGATGTTTGGGCAAAGATCAGTAAATCAAAAATTTTTTATGAAAACTGTAGAGTTGAAGCCAGAAAACCAGAATTTTAAGTATGAAACCACTATGTACAAAAAATTTTTTTAACAGTTCATCAAAACTTGATGCAAACTGTCATCGATGAAACTAAGCATCAAATAAGAAGGTAAGAATACCAAAATCAGAAATGTTCACAAGAGAAGAATATTTTTTAAAACAAAAAAAATTCAAAGTCATGAAAAATATTAGCTTTGGATTTAAAATATTGAAAGAATTCAATTGCACCTTCATAAAAAGCGAGAGATTTGTTGGTATTCAAAATATATCATACAAATACAAAAAGCCCGACAAGAAAAGGCAAAGTTTGAAACATCAATCAAATTTTGCCAGAAAACGATGTCGATGCCTTTAAAAACGGAAACTATTCTCCAAAAATCCTAATTATCTTTCATTGCGTCTTCTTTCACAGCCATTTTTGTGATATCGTTTCCGTCATTGTCGTACAAATGTGACAAGACCATAATGACAAATGTACAAAAAAATGAAACAGACCAAAAAAGATACTTTTAGTCTCAAAACTAAAAAACCATTTCTGAGAACGTAACAGTCAGTGACGGCTAAAAAAAACTGCATAAAAAAACTGCATAGGAAACTGATGCACCTTTTCTTTTGTTATTAGCTAAAAACTGACAGAAATAAGAAAAAAAATATGACAAAGGCTCAAAAATCCCCTTTTTTGTTCTGAAAATCAATTTTATGAGAGTTAAAACAACAATAAGCTATCAACTAAGAATAATTTTTAAAAAACATTAAATTTCATTGGACTTCAAAGAGACAAACATATGTTAACAAAACAAGAACAAGCAAGAAAAACCAAATCAAAAAATAACAAACATTTTTACGTAAACAAATTTTTTATGAAGACATAAATACAGAGTCTCTTACTAAATTTTTTATATATTTTCATTGGGTCTGATTTTTGCGTACAAAAAATTTGTCGGAAATTTGGCAAACAAAATGACCTTCAGTGTTATAGCATTCTGGTAGTTCACTTAAGAGATACAAAAAAGCCAATAAATTAAGATTTCTTATAAGAAAAATTTTAAGAAAAAAGATAGAAATATAAAAAGTAGCGGTCTACAACTTCGAACCCACGAATAAACCAGAACCAGCCTAGATGTCGTTGTCGTCCTTTCAAAATAAATAATCGCTTCAATTGTTAGCGAATTGCTTAATTTGACGAAAAAAGACTAATAATGTTTTTGTCAAGATTTTTAACGTATTTTTAAGCAAAGTTGACAAAACATATGAGCACAAATATCGAACATGTGAACATAAACAAATGAAATCAGTGAAATGTTCCAAAAACCTTGAACCTCGATAACTCGGTGTTAAAAAATAAGTTTAAACAATCTTTATGATTCCATATCACAATTCTCTACGATTACCATATCGCTGGGCCAATTTTGACTGAACAAAAAACACCCGTTTGAGTATATAGTTCCCCCCACCAATGTTGGTCGGAACAAATGCATACATAAAGTCGTACCTCATTATTTGCAGCTTAAAAAGAAAGACCCGCAGGCATCAATAAATTAGCAGTCGGCAATTATACTGTCAAAAACTGTTCTAGACAATTATTACTGCTAGATTATGCAATTAAATTCCACTTAAAATCCCTATTGGATCTCTTTAAAATGGTATTTAAATTCTCTCGGTTCATAATTATTTAAACAATTCCACTTTCAACTTGAAACAAACTGTCGCTGAGGGATTATTAAAAAAGTTCTTTTAAAGTTATCGAAGCGAAAATTTCGATGAAATTACTAGACAAAAACCTCCAGTCGATTTGTATCGACGTCGCAGTGTCCGATAGATCTATAGAAATTCGCAAATCTTTTTCTCTCGGATTAAGATGTGTCGTGAAGACCAAAATATGATTGAACAATTAAAAATGGTCTTGCATGGGCATTCTAAACAATTGTGAGACAACTTGCGTAGAAAATCCAAATACAAAACAAAGTTTTAAGGTAGACTGGTCCTAGTTAACTTTATTTTTATTAGGTTTTGTGCAATGAATCGTTTGATTTTGTAATGAACCGATTGCAATGAATCGTTTGATTTTGTAATGAACCGATTGCAATGAATCGTTTGATTTTGTTCGCTATCACAGCAATCTTACCTTTCTGTGCACAAAGCCTTCGTTCGAGGGCAGATGAACAGATTATCATTGACAGTCTTCTCAACAGAACTACAAAATTCACAGTGCCCGTCAAAAATCTGACTGTTGTATACACAATTGAATTATTTCAACTGCTGGATATCGACGAAAAACAGAATTTGGTAACTATGCGAGTTTGGATCTGTATCAACTACACGATTCCAGAACTTGCGTGGGATCCAGCTGACTTCGACAACGTCAGTTTGGTCTATCTGCCCCCGGGATCAGTGTGGACCCCGGATATCGAGCTGGTTGACGTTTCCGCAATTGACTACAGGGGGTTCAAAGGACAGGCCCTGTGGTGGGACGGTACGGTGACGGCAAGGTCCTCTATGGTTACCCTCAAGATTTCCTGTCAGCTGCAATTCCTCAACTTTCCCTTTGATTCCCAGGTATTGCTAAAAGGCTCAATCATTTATAGATAGTACGCTCCATTAGGGAACTTGAACTAAACTGAATTTTCCTACATAGGCGCGAACAAAAATGCTGGAAATCATATTTGAGTGTAGTTCATTTTTATTTCTATTATTATTATTATTATTATTATCATTATTATTATTATTAATGTTCCGACCCACCTTGGTGTTGGAGGGACTATATTCCCAGCTGTTTCTTTTGTTCAGTAAATTTTGGCCGATCGATATATTAACCGTAGAGAGATGTGAGTGGTATCATTAAAAAATCCCATTCAGCGTAGGAAACGGAATTATAAAGATTTTTAACCACTTTTTTTCCCTTGGAGTTATCGAGTTTTAAAATTTTGGGAACATTTGAATTATTTCGATTGTTTCGTTCACATTTTCCTTATTTATGCTCAATTTTTTTGTATATTTTGCTAAAATTATTTCAAGTTTGTAAACAAAAGTGTTAATGGTTTCAATTTTAAACACAAAATAATGTTGCTGAATAATTTGATCCGAAATTTTTGCTAACATTTTGTCTAAGTTCTTCAAAATTCAGCCTCTGTTCCATCAAAAATGCAACTCTATAGCACATTTTTATTTTAATTAACAGAAAACTCAGACCTAAGAACTGCTGACACAATCTTCTGAAACTCTAAAAGACAATCTTTCTAAACCCCTAAAACTTTTCTTACGAGTGAAACTGAACACAGCGAAAAGTTCTTAGAAATTTTTGTGGGACTTCAGGCAACTTTTTCCCCATTTTTTCACTCTTTGTTTTTAGCCAATCAGTTGATCAGCTCCTTACACCTTTTTTATTAAAAAATTGGAAACTTAAGTGTAGTTCACAAGGGTAATTAAAAAACATATATATAAAAGCATTTTTCAAAATGTTTTTAGGAAGCTACTCCTTTTATTTGCCTTCAATCTACCCAGACACTCTGGTGTCAATGAAATGCAAATACCGTTATACAATCGGGAAAACTTAGATTTTTTTTTGGGGGGGGGGTGCTAAAATAATGGCTATATAGGGCTGGGGGGGCTAACAGAAAAAATCTTAATATAATAAATAATAATAAATTCTTATTAGAACCAAGAAATTCAAGCTTCGAATAATTAAAATAAAATTAGAATATAAAGCGTCATACTGAACGAATGCTAAGAGGCAATTTGTTTGTTTCAGCACCGTTACAGAGCTATCCAAAATTAGATTATATGTTTGAATTTCATTTAGTAACTTATACTGAGACCATTCAATAGGAACAGAAACAAGGGGGCTTTGATACGCCAACTTTACGCACCAACTTTTCAATTGTGCTTAACTCGAAAAAGTTTTTTCTTTTTTTTTTCAAAAAAACACGTTCTTTTTATCGAGCATACTACCAATAAAAGTTTCCAAAAAAATAGGAATCAATTATTTAATTGTCCAAAAAGGAGTGTAGTAGTTTTTTTAATTTCTTTTCGTTGCAGATAAAACTTTTTATTATATCAAAATCAAGAGTGGATAGGCTATTGTAGAGTATTCCCAATCAAACTATGATTTGTTTTCGGTTATTGGGGGTTAATTTTTCTATGAGAGGTATTGTTTTGATTCTCCGTTCAGTGTCGAATGATTTATCGATTCCCTTGTCAGTTATAAACGGGTTAATAGATTCACTAGGATGCTCTCTTCTGATTATTTTTGATAAATGTTTAAGAATTTTTTACACGTGAAGGTCAAATTTTGATGGAATTTTGTTTTTTGATCTACAACTACGAACTTCTTTATGTTTTGGGAACCCAAAAACTATTCTGACTGGAAAGTTTTGTTGATGTTGTAGTCTTTCAAGAACACTTTTGTTTGCCGTGCCATATATTAGAACTCCGTATTGATACTGTGGTTAATTATAAATTTTCAGAAGTAATTTTCTTTGCAGATATTTCTTTGTGTGATATGAAATCGAGATGTGTTGGTTACATTTCATTTGAACATAGTCTATGTGCTCTTCAAATATGAGTTTATTGTCAATTTCAACACCTAAGTATTTAACAGATTTGCTCTCTTGTACTTCTTCCGCTTTCCAGATAAGTTTTTTTTGACAAATAGTTGGGCAATAGCAGAAGTAGTTGTATTTTTTTAATATTTGGTGTCTGTTTGTTACTCTCCAGCCAGCTGGAAATCATTTTCAGATCATTTGTATATTCAGTTTGCTCATATTTGCCAAATATTTTATGTGTCATCTGCGTATAACAAAAAATTTTTGTGCTTTGGTATGTCTACGATATCGTTTATGTACATTAGAAACAGAAGTGGCCCCAATACTGATCGTTGAAGGACTCCGAACTCAATTTCTTCAGTTGAGGAAGATTCTCCTTTATATCGAACGAATTGTTTGCGGTCTTTAAGATAAGACATGAATAACTCTTCGATTTTGCCTCTCAGACCATATCTGGAACATTTGTCTAGCAATATGCTGTGGTCGACAATATCAAATGCTTTTGAGAGGTCAAGCAAGGTACAATGAGCCAGAACGATTTTCTCCATTAATTTCTGAATGTTTTCCAGCATTTCTGTTAGGGTATCGACTGTTGATCTCTTACTCAGGAAACTAAATTGTTTTCTGGAGAGAATTTCGTTTTTCAGCAGAAATGACATCAGTCTTCGTTTAATAACTTTTTCAAAACTTTTGCAAAAAAAGTGGCACTAAACAAATTGGTCTGTAATTGTTAGGCTCATTTTAATCTCCATCCTTGAAAAGTTGCACAACTTTTGAAGCTTTTAAGCTTTTGGGATAATGTGATTAATCTATGATTTTGTTGAAAATATCTGTGAGGTATCCACTAATGACTGGATTAATTGTTTTTAGAAGATGGTTTGTTAAACCCATACAATCGGAACTCTTTTTCCCAACAAGTTGCTTTATTTTCAACTTCACTTCGTCGTTTTGGACCGGTTTTAAAAACAAAAGAATCAACAACGCGAATACTCATATTCCCATTATATGGTTTCTCAATTTTCTTTGCAAGTAAGGACCAATATTTATAAAGAAATTATTCAGTTTTTCGATGTTAATTGTGTTTGTGTTTTCTAATTTTCTTTTTGTGTTCGGACTGCAAAATTGATCCAGAATGCTATAAATACTTTGGCCAATTGAATTATTTTACTTAACAAAAATTTTTTCGCAGTAGTTATTTTTGGCGTTTTTACTAGTGCTTTTGTTTTGTTGTTCTGTATGTTGTATTGTTTTTTTAACTTCTTGGACTCTAAAACACTGATTTTTTGAATGGCAATTGGCCGTTAAAATTTGTATATGATTGATTGCAGAAGTCTTATTGTTGATAGTTGATATTCTTTGCTCGCGAGCAGAGCTACTCCTCCGTCTCCCTGTTTTTGGTCGGTTGCACATAACAATAATTGTAGATTTTTGTTGCAGAACAGTTGGTTGTTTGAGTAATCTTTCAACCAGGTCTCCGTTAGTGCCACTAAAAGTGGCATTATTTGGTTGGCCTCAAAAGTTGCTAAAAGGTCATTGTAGTTTAAACCCAGTAATCTTATGTTCTGCAAGAACAGCAGCATGGCTAAAACTCCTCTTGATTAAGCGCTCCGATGGCATGGTTTTCTTTGAGAAATTCTTCCAAAAAGATTTTATTATTGATTCAGTTACCTAGTTACTTTTTGTACTAATGTTGGGCTTTCTTTGCATACAATCGCAGATTGCCCACTAATTAACGTTTTTTTTAAAAAAAAAAATAAAAAAGATATGGTTTTAACAACAAAAACTTGTTGTTTATGCAGCGTACAGTCGCCGAAAACCTGAAATTTAGCTGTCTACTGAACTAAAAAGTGAAATCTTCAAGTTCTGAACAGTTTTCCTTTTTTTTACTAGTGTCAGCGGACAGTCGCTTCCACTAGAAAATAAACCATTGCAGTTTATGATTGGTATCTAATGATTCGTTAATGTTGGCGGACAGTCGCCTGTAATCTATTTGGTTCATTGTGATCAATCATTAATTTAAAATAATTTTAGTTAATTTTCAATTTTATTTTGGAATTTTTTCTTAATATTTCGTTGATTTTCAAAAAAATCTCGAAAACCTAAAAGTTTTGAGGTTTTTTGGCTGATTTCGGTGATTTTCGAAAACCTCAAAAAACAAAAGATCTGAGGAAAACAACAAAAAAGTTTTCATGAATATAACATGTTGTTGTTTATTCAGCGAAGAAACGCCGAAAACGTGTAATTTAGCTAACTACAAAACTAAAAAATGAAATCTTCAAGTTCTCAACAGTTTTTTTTACCCGTGTCAGCGGACAGTCGCTTCCACTAGAGAAAAAAAGCATTGCAGTTTATGATTGGTATCAAATGATACCTTAATGTGGGCAGACAGTCGCCTGGAATTTATTTGATTATTTTAGATCAGTCATGAATTTCAAATAATCTTAGTGACTATTTAATTTTCTTTTTGAGTTTTTCCCATGATTTTGTTGATTTTCAAAGAATCTCAGAAACCCAAAAATTTTGAGGTTTTTCGCAAAAAAAATTTAGTTTTCTTGACCATTTTTGAATGTTTTCCATGATTTCTGTAGTTTTCGAAAAATTTCAAAAACCCTATATATTGTATAACCGAAATGGTGGAACTTTACTCCAATGGAAGAACTCTTCTTAAGCCATGGAACGGATCAATTGAGACTAACTTGTTTCAAGGAGATTTTGAACTAATAGCTTTTGTCAACAAATAGATATCCAACGCTAAATTTTTTGACGCCAATCATGTGCATAACAGATATTGGCAATTTTTTATTCAATTTTTAGTAGAAGTCCTTTTTTTCTTTGATGCGCAGCAACAATATTGATTTTGATGTAAAATATACCTGGCCTATTTCAGGAATGTCCTATTACAGCGGCTCAGTGGCTATCCGACACCAGCAGATACAGGGTAGAGGGACAATTGGGACTAGTGGGAGAAGGATCCAACCTAGCACTTCTCCAGGGACAGTGGGAGCTACAGATGCCAATGACATACAACGTATTTCCAATGCCCAACTACGAGTCATACGATATCATTCAATTCACCTTCAGATTCAAACGTAACCCCGAGTTCTACTTGATTGTCCTGGTGGTTCCCTCCGTTCTGCTTGGAATCCTGCCGACGTTGGCATTCCTGATTCCAGTTGAATCCGGAGAGAAGATCTCTCTTGGATTGACAACTCTCCTGGCACAAGTTGTGGAGCTTCTCGTTCTCTCCGATATTTTGCCTCCCAGTTCCAGAGGAGACTTCCCGATCCTAGGTCGGCTGGTGATCTATTCTATCGTTCTGATCGCAGTCGCCATTTTAGAATCAATTTTCGTCACCTGTATTTACCACGTTGACCCCAAAACCAGTCTTCCTTGGTTTGTTAGATCTGCACTCTCTTCTCCTCTGATGGGAATGGTACGATTACCTCGGCTTCAGTTCCACAAGCCATCTAAGGTAAATCCCGCGGATGTCAAGGATGCAAAGATGCACGAAAATGTTCTCGATGCACAAATCAAAATCAAAGACTCTGATATGGTGGAAAATGCGTGGGCGTTGCTAGCGCGGCTAATCGATCGAATCATGTTTATCAATTATGTACTTTTGGACATAGTTGGCTCCGCGATTTTTTGCTTCTGTATTGACGATTGTTAGGAAAATGACGGTATCGCTGTATCTACCCGTTTGCTGGAGTTGGCATTATTCAAATTTGTTGAGCCAATTAAATTTACTAATGACAAAAGTAATCTCAGTTAGTCGACTGAGCTATCAAAACAGTTCACAATTTTAGTGCAATTATTTCAACCAAAATTAAAAATTTTCTAAATATAAAGCTGTGTGAAATCCTAATAATAAATTTTCCCGGTTTCCGTTGACTCATTTGTCTTTCAAGTTCGCAAAAGTGGCGTGATAGCCGCGAGGTAAGGTGTGTGATGCACACGTCAATGATTGAGAGTTCAATCCTCTGCCTCTGTGAAGCTGACTGTGTACGGATGAGCTCTTACTTAACCATAGCCTCAGGTTCACCATAGCCTGCAATGATGGTACAACGTGAAAGTTTCAGACACAAAAAAAAGTGGCCAAAGTCACCAAAAAGAGAGCAATGCTGCTCTTAAAAAGAACAGTCTGAAATGAGGGGAATAATAAGAAAAAGGGCAGCTGAGAACAGGCCGATGTGGCCTAATGCTGTTCCGCTGCGATTACGCAGGAACCAAAATTATTATTATTAAAAGCCATTTTCGTGGTTGCTCATTAGTTTGAAAAAGAAACTCAATAAAATGACTCAGCAGAATACAGAAGAGCTGCAACCCAAAAATGAAGTGAAGAGCAAACTTTTATAAAGCGCAATGAACTTCATGACTTCAGGTCATGCATGGTGAGCTATTAAACATGTCTCCCACTCCCTCTCAGATTAGACCATTAAGGCGCTGCACCAGGGGTTTAAGAGCCCGAGTCGAGGTTTGGTCAAAAAATAATGTACGATTTTTTTGACTAAACCTCGATTTTTTTCGCCGCTTAAGCGGTAATTTTTTTCACCGCTTAAGCGGTGAAAAAAAAATTCGCCGCTTAAATTTTTTTTCACCGCATTCAATGCATTGAGCGCAAATCTTACACTTTTTATTCAGATTCACTGCAAATCTTTTAGCATCTTCTAGCGATTTTTATCGGTGACACCTCGACCCGGGAGGTAGCCAATATGCATGTTACCCAATAAGAGACATGGTAGTACTCAAATCTGTATAATAGTCGATTGGGGTGTGATCAATATGGCCATTTTAATCTAAGGAGGTCTAATCAGAGACTGAAATCTGACCATTTTTGATGTTCTGATTGATCCAGACGCGCTAGAGAGTAGAGCCATTAAGGATTTCTTCAATTTCACGTAAAAAATTGATTATCATTGATAGCATCTTAGCAAAAAAATTTAACAGATCACAATTTAAACCCAATTTGTGACCTCAAATAAATTTTCTCAACCAATTAGAAAACTGTGTATTAATTTTTGAGCTATAATTTTATATCTTTTAAGATATTGAAGTTCTATATGTTTTAGCTATTATAGCTATTATAGAGCACACCCAAGTGAGCTTTGACCAATCATTTTCATGATTTTTGAACAGATCGTGCACGATGTTTCCAAAACAGATCACATTTTGGCCAGGAATTGCCTTTGAAGTCCAGAATTTGCCGCGAATCGCAAAAACAGCTGAGATTTTTGCAACGTTAACCTCCTCTGAGCAGAGGATGAACCAGTCCCATGCAAATTAATCACACATAAGCCTGAATATTTTCTAAAACTAATAGCTAAGAAATATACATAGAATTTAAATTTTTTAAGAGATATAAAATTATAGCTCCAAAATTAATAGAGTATTCTAATTGGTTGAGAAAATTTTTCGAGATCAGAAATTTGGTTTAAATTGTGACCTGTTAATTTGATAGCAAAGATTTTATCAATAATAATCAATTTTTTCACTTGATATTAAAGAAACACAGCTACACAAGCTTCTCACGAACTGCTCTTTTTGCTCCTTCGTTTGGCCACTTCTTGACTACAAGGCTTGTCTCTCCTCGTCGTCTCTGTCTTCCTCCCCCAGTGAATTTAGCGACTCTCTAAAGTAGCAAAGAGGCGTAGCAACAGTGTTTTATATTTACAAGGGGGGTTGGTTACTTAACTTAGAAAAGTTCTCGGCCCATGACCTGACGGCTAAAAGGAACGCAGAGACAAATCTTGTAATCGAATATCTAAATTAGAAATGATGGTTGACAACGGTTGCAATTGGCACAAAATTTAGCGCCTATTTATTACCCCAAATTACGGCTCTTTTACATTCATGATTATCACATTTAATGTATAACTTTCATGAGTTCCGATCTTCACTAACTATTTACTCTATTAATTTATTTCTTCAAAAGATCAAGGGTCAATACTTCACACATAACAATATGAAAAGTTGGGTACAGTACAAATCTAGTATATATAGCACGTGTCAGCTTATTGTTGTATTCACTAATTTGATAAATAAACAAGATTACTTTAGACAATTAACAATATACTTCCAATACACCTCCTATCATGTTAAGTGTTTGCTCCGAGAAAAACACCACGAAAAAGTGATACTTTGGTCCTTCCCAATGCTTTTGAGCGTGTCTGGCGGCATGCGATCGGTAGGTAAGTAGTTTAGCTCTAATAGTCGACTTTCGACTAAATTCCGAACGAAGTGCACTTTCATTGCAAAGTGCATTGTCTTTCCGTGGTTCATCGAATTTTTACTAAGAGCAATAGAGCTTGATTGTCTACAAAGACGTTTACTGGCTGCTGGATTTCCAAATCTTATTCTCGTAATAGGTTTACTAAATGTACTGCTTCATTACTTGCCTCGACAAAGGCGTTACGCTCAGCTTCGGCTGATGAAGAAGATGCAACTGGCTAGCCCAACTGATAGTGTCTGAAACTGTTGTTAAGTTTAAAACAAAAACTACTATTACTTTTTCAATTGTCTATGTTGTTTGCCCCGTCTGAGTCTATAAATCCTTCTAACTCCAGTTTTTTCTTTTTCTGAAAACCATCTCCTCTGATTTGGTCCCATTTAGGTAACATAAACACCTTTTTGCTGCACTCCAATCTCACCTCCCAGGATTTTCAGCAAAAGAAATCAATATATTAGCTGCGTGCGCACTATCTGGCCTACTTGTTAATGCTAAAAAGTTCAAACATCCCAGTATACCCCAACAATCACATGATTGCATTTCTCGTTGCTCATTGCTGCCTATTTCTGGTGAAACAAATTTTGACAGTTTCAGGCCAATATCTAATGGTGTTTCCAGTGTCTTCGATTCAGTCATGTAAAGCTCTCTAGCAATTTTTCAACATAAGGTTCTCGACTTAGCATTATTTCGTTTTCTGTTTGCTCAATTTTTATATCTAAGAACCAAATAGGATCTCCGTAACTACTAATATGAAAACTCTCACTAACTATATTTTCAAAGTTTTCACAAAATTCCTGCAATCCTAAAATGACCATATCATCTACCAAAAGACACAATATTCCCTCTATACAATTTTCACCTCTATTTAGAAAGAGACACTCATCTTGAACAGCCGCTGTGAAACCTAATTGGCAAAAGTTTTTGAAAGTTTGTTAAGTACCACTTTCTATCGGACTGTTTTAACCCATACAAACGTTTTCTCAACTTACAATTTAATGAACTTCCTTGCTTGTCAATTTTTTTGAGCACTTCGGGCTGTTGCATGAAGATTTCTTCTTCGATGTCATTGTTTAAGTATGCTGTTTAAATATCCGTTTGTTTCAACTCAGTGTTTTTAAATACTGCGTAGCTTAGCAGTACTCGAAATGTTGAGGCTTGCTGCTGATGAGTATGTTTCGTTGTAATCCGGGCGGGAACTTGGCTGAACCTTGTAGCTACGAATCTTGCCTTTTACCTTGTTATCTCCCCACTAGGACCAAACTTAAGAGCGAAGTGCCAGCGACTACCAATGTGTTTATTTCTTTTTTTCTCTACCATTTTACAAACTTTGTTTTCCACTATTGAGCTGTACTCTTTTTTTTGCTTGGTACCAGTTTTTATCCATAATTGATTCATTAATAGACTTAGGTATTATTTCTTTGCTCACAATTTCACAAACAAAGGCTACCAGGTTTGAATCTCCATCAGTTTCTGACTAATGCCTGTTGATTATCTCCTCCTTTAATTCTTTAACTTCAATAAACATCTCGTTTTTTGTTGAAAGTTACATTCCGAGATTTTCTAACCTTACAGATACCTTTGTCATTTGAAATACCTCAACCTAAAATACCTTAAGATAAGTCTTACCATTGTCTGAAGACCCCAAAAGTATTCCTTTATGAGAAATACTATTACTCTTACCTCGAAAAATTTTTTTCAAAATAAACGAAAGCTGAACAACCAAACACTTTGACAGATTCTAAGTTAGGTTTCTTCTTGTACATTGCCTCAAAAGGTGTCCTCTGAATATCTGAATGGAAACAAAAGCTTTTAATATTACTTGCCATGTTAAGTGCACATGGCCAATACTCTTTTTTTAAAACTGCCTGCTCTAAAAGACATCCAGCCATTGGGCTGATTGTCCCCCAATTCCTCTCAATTTTTCCGTTTTCTTGTGGTGTATATGGTGCCAAGAATTCCAGTCGAACACCTTTTCGTCTACATAATTGCTTTATAACACTCGAAACGTCTTCCCCTGCCCCATCACAAACTATGGTTCTGGTTGTCTTGTATCTGCAAAGAACTGTTCAACTTTTTCAATGGCCTCATCCCTGGACCTCGAAAAACAAAAAAAAATTTTGGTATCTGCTTAAACTATCCACGAAACGTATTGCATATCTGTTTTCGACCGTTTTCGGTTGGATTGGCCCTAAAATGTCTATATGGAATTTTTCTAAGACTTCACTTGCTCTTGCTCCGGAGTCTTTTGGTACAGGAAGCTTCTTTGATTTATTTAACGGACATGTTTCACAGTTTGTTAAACCGTGCCCGCATAGTTTTAGTCCTACAAAGTGATCTTTTACTTGTAGATGTCCTCAATATTATTATGACCCAAACGCTTATGCCTTTGGGTGATGGTACCAAAATACTCTATGGCTATATCTATGAATAAAGTTTCATCTTTAATCATATGGTAGCACCTGAGTTCAAAACTAGCTCAATTGCAAGATTGCTTTCCGAAGTTTGAAAGAAGGAAAAATCTCATCTTCTTCTAAATTCTGCTCCTCAAATAAATTCTGCTACCCTCTGAGTGCTTCTTCTCTAATTTTTTCTCAGGTTTTTGATGCTTTCTACAAAACTTGGCCATATATCCTTGCTCACAACACTTTAATCTTTTCATTGGGGAAGTTTTAGGTTGTTCATAAGCCTACAGTCTTTTGCGATATGTCCAGTTTTCTGGCAACTGAAACATTTCCTTTCATTATTGAAGAATAAGCTCTCTGTTTTTGTTTTTGAATTCTCATTATCGAAGTTTACCTAGTATCGTTTAATTTCCTCTGGAGTTTTTTCGTCTTTGCTGTACTTCACAAGTGTTGCAAAATTTTTATATTCTTTCGGAAGCCCTTTTGAATTTATTGAGACAAGCTTTTTTTACTGATTCCTTCACAAACTTGTGTTAAGTTGTATTGCATATCATCTGCCCTGGTGAGATAATATACTATACTCTCACTTGAAGTCATCCTAAGGTTCGTTAATTTTGCTATCAATTTATGTAGCTGAAGTCTCTCGATTTTTTTGAAGCTTTTACACAGTACATCTCAAGCTCTAGTCCCATCACCCTTATGTAGTCTAAAAAAAGAACCGATGTTTTGTCTAAAGCCTGAGCTAATTTGTACCACAAAGTCTTCTTCTTCTCTTCTAATTCTTTCTGACCTTTTTGTATAGCTTGCCTGCGTTGCTCCTCCGAAGAATTATTTCTAACAGCTTGCACATAACCTAGATAGGTAGCTTCTCCACTAAGAAATTTGCCAAGATTTAAAGAGTGCATACGAGCCTAAAAACTATTCAGCAAAATACAAGAAATCATCCTCAAGCCTGCTTAATACCAATCTCTCTGTTTTCAAGCTCATTTTTAAGATTGTCCTACTTAATCTTAATCTTTGTCTGACTCGAACAAGCCCTTCTCACTAATAGTTCTTTACTGAACCAAAGACTTTTGCTATCACAAAAACTCTGTATTTTGTTTTTCTAAGCTAGTACTGCTCTAGGTAAATATTCTGTCTTAAAAAGGAGGGGCTGTGAAAAAATCTTGTTTGGACTTAGATCAAAACTCCTTTTCTTTCTACAACGTTCTTGAATATGTTGCCTGTTGGTGACTTTGTTATAGGCCGACGAAGCGATGAGTGGTTATGTTTATGTGTCAAAAAAATGCTTTAAAGCACCAGGTTAGCACTTGTTGTATTAATGTAGCCCTTGTTAAAGAAACAAAAAAACACTAAGCAAAAATAGTTTGGTCGACTAAATAATCTAGAAGTTGGTGTTCTGTTCGAGTTCTGTTGTATCCTTGTCAAAATCAATAGCGGGACATTGACATTGAGCCATGGTTTTTTCTGCCGCGATTAAACTCGATGAGGTTACCAGCACCCACCGAGAATAATGTACTCAAACCCTAATCTAGTCCTTTAAAAAAAGTTTCACCGAGAACTTATTCAACTTTCTCTACAAATTGTATCTTTCAGAAATACAGCACACACACACACACAAAATTCGGAAAGGATACATTTGTTTAAGCTGAGCTGTTCTCAGCTATACTAAGCAATTCTGGTTCCCCGACCAATCTGTTACACAATTGAAGCTTCGCGCTCCTCACCGATCCCCAAAACAACTCCAACAGCTTACAAGCATGGTGATCAGGTTGTCTCAAGAAAAATTTTCTCTGTCAAGCTCAAAAATGGCCAGTTTCCTTGAAAATGATTTGTAGATACATTGCTATCTAAAAAACAGATATTATTATAGGGAAGCAACATAATTAATCAGTTTTTAAATTAGAAGACTACTACATATATCAACAATTCGGTCTAAAAAACTACGCTCTGTATAGAGCTGCACAAACTTAGCTGCAAAAACTTAGCACTTCCAGATTGCAGTCCCCCAACCAGGCACACGAGCTCTTGACTCCACACATGAAGTCCCCCAACCAGCTACACAAGCTTCCAACTCCACAATTGAAGTCCCTTAACCAGCTACACAAGCTTCTCACGAATTGCTCTGATTGCCCCTTCACTTGGCCACTTCATAACTAAAAGGCTTGTCTCTCCTTGTGCTCTCTGTCTCCCTCCCTCAGTGAATTTAGCGCCCTCTAATTTAGCAAAGAGGCGCAACAACAATATTTTTTTACAATGGGGCGGGGGGTTGGTTACTTAACTTAGAAAAGCTCTTGTCCCATAACCTGTCGGCTAATAGGAACGCAGAAAAAAAATTGTAATCGAATATCTAAATCAGAAATGATGGTTGACAACTTTTGCAATTGGCACAAGTTTTAGCGCCTATTTACTACCCCGAAGTACCGCACTTTTAAATTCAGGATGATCACATTTAATTTATAACTTCCATTAGTTCCTATCTTCACTTACTATTTTCTCTATTAATTTACTTCTTCAAAAGATCAAGGGTCAATACTTCACAAATA
>NC_134468.1:55803841-56007679 GCF_964194025.1 Convolutriloba macropyga
ATGTATAAAAAGTGCTAATGTTTATATTGTAGTAGCGTTAATGATGAGACTGATAATGATAATTATATTGATAATAATAATAATTTATTGGAATGATGAAATTGAATTGAATGACTGATCAGTTAAACTTTTTTGCAGACTAATATTAAATATAAAATTATAATTATACTGTTTTTAAAGTAAAACTTAATACATCACCATTGAAATCAATTAACCTAACATGCTGAATTTTATCACGCAGTTTATCTTACTTTTTTCGTTCTTTTGCTAGATCATGACTAAAAAACTGTTTTTTGATTCGGAAGTTTTTTATATAACCCTGTGCGCCAGTTAGATTGAATATGTATCATATATCACAAATCATACCTTATCTATATATTCCATAGATAATTAAACAATGCATTTTAATTTTTCTGAAGGCCAATTTAGAGTTATTTTATCAGCTGTATAGATTAGATTTACAAATCCTAATTTCCACCAAACGTTTTCTACTTTCATTTTAACTTTGTTTCTAACATTATCATTTGTTTGTTTTTATATTTTCTGAACTGTTTCAGGTTTTTGATATGCTCCAGGCGGTATTTTACTGTGCTCCGCAACATAAATTTTTTTGACCCTCCTACTTTATCTGAGAAACTTCTCCATTTATATTTATTACTCTTTCCACTTCTAATGAACAGTGAACTACAAATAGATGTTCTAATTAAACCTAACTTTAAATTATTGAGTATAGATTAATGAAAACACAATCTTCCTACTGGTTTTATCAATTTGAATTAAGATATATGTTCATTTTTGTTAGACATGTTTAGAATTGTTAGACTTGTTTATATTGTTTGAACAGAGATGATCTAAAGATCTTGTGTTGAATTATAATAATTTTACTTATATATATAATCTAGTTTGGAGGGAACATTATTTTTATATTGTTATAGACATATCTAGAGATAAAAATAATAAAGAAAAGTTAACATTTCATTGATAAGATTGATTTAAATGAGTGATCAAGGAAAATTCTCCGCAGATTGAGGTTAAACTTAAAGTTTTAGTCACAAAGAGTATAAATTAAAACCCAATACCATAACATTAGAGCCAATAAACCTACCATAATCAATTTAAACACTAATTTCACTATACTCCATTTTTTCTTTGTGTTTTATCCTGATTATTAAAAACCGCTTGTTGGTCGAAAGTTCTTATTTAACCCGGTGGGTCAGTTGGACGGTGTGTATAATGTATCACAGTTGATCCCACTATTTTTTATCACAGATATAATTTTACAATGCATATTAGTTTTTTAAAAACCCATAATACATTTCTTGTGTCAGCTGTATATTTACCTTCTTTTGTAAATTAACATTTCTAATCTTAGTAACAATGCTACTAAATTGTTGACAACAAAAACAGATTCTCTGTTTTCATTTTCCTATAACCTTTGCTTGCATTGTAATCAGCTTCGATTATGACATTATCACCTTTTTGCTCTTTTATAATCTGAGTTATATAAGATAGTTTATATGCTCCAGGTTTTTTTAGAGAGCATTAAAACTTCTTTTGACGATCCTACTTCATACAAGAACATTTTATTTAAATTTATAATTCGTTTCAGTTCTATTTAACACTAAGTTATAAACAGATACTCTAATTAAACCTAATTTTAAAGTTTTGAATATAAATTTTTTAAAACCCAATGTTCATTCTGGTCTTACCTATTTAACATTAAGTGTATGTTGACTTTTATTGGACTTAATGAGACCTGTTAGTCTTGATTATATTGTTTGAACTGAGAAGTAAGATTGTTAGAACGAATTATATTGATTTTTTCGTGATCATGTGACGAAATATTATAATTTTGCTTATTTATCTTTTTAATCATGTTTGGAGGGAACAGTTTAATTGTACTGTTATAGACATCTCAGAAGATCGAAATAGTCGTGGAAAAGTAGAGTACATTAAAATGATCAGATTGGTTTGAATGAGTGATCAGTGAAACGTGTTAGAGGGAGGATTTTAAATTTAAAAATATAATCATACTGAGTATAAAGTAAAACTTGTGCCATCACCATTAAAATCAATTAACCTACCGTGTTCAATTTTAAAACTCTTTTGAATATATGCATTTATTCTCTTGTTACATATAGGTTAAAAAAACTTTTTGGTGGTTCAAAAGTTATTTTATAACCCGGTGAGTCAGTTAGAATGAATGTTTATAATATATCACAGTTCATATAATTATGTTTAATCGCAGATTTGATTTAACAATGTATATAAATTTTTCTAACACCCATTCTAAAATTAATTGATCAGCGGAGTTTTTACGTACTGTGTAAATTAAATTTCCAAATCCCAGTAAAGATGCTTAAAAATTATCAACATCAAAGTTAATTCCTCTTTTTTAGTTTCCATTTAATAAATATTTGAATTCTTATTAGCTTTGATTTCAACATTATCACCTGTTTCTTCTTTTTTTGTTTGAGTTCTTTTTGATAGATCACATGTTCCAGGTGGCAATTCTTTTTTTGACCACATCCTTAATTACTTTGACAGTTCTACATTATCTGAAAAACCATTCCATTTCTGTTCATTATTCTTTGAGTTCTAATAGGCACTGAACTAAACAGATAATATAATCATATTTATCTTAAAAGTTTCGATTATAGATTCATTAAAAGTCAATTTTCCTACCAATTTTACTAATATTAAGGTAAATTGTCACCTTTAGTTATAGTTAACTCTTAAGACAATTTTTAAATTCCGATTACTCTAATTTGTAAATTTTTTTGATATAGATAAAACATATGGTTTTATCTTTGATATGGACAATATTATGGTTATTAATTACAAAGCAAATAATCTGGCAACTAAGAATATTTTTTATACTAAAATCATCATCATTCTCATTAGAAAAGAGAATAATTTGGTTATACATGATTCTTATTTGGATTTTGATTTCAAGTTACCTGCTAAAACTTGTGCTGACTATGGAGATCCTTCTAATACAAGATTGGTCAGTTCGGGTATGATAGCGTTGCTTAGATCAGTTAAAGCTAAAACAGGTGCCGGCAGAACAATTGAATGCATAAATAGTTTTCATCCTAATCTATTGATGTATAAATTCTTAAGTAGTACTGTTGATGAATATGAGAGCGACTTTGTTAGAAATCATTGTGTGTGACATAGTCAATCAACACATGGTCGAGTTGCTGATATAGATATAGGTTACATGTATATGATGATCAGGATGTGTCACCTATATGTATACGTTTATGTTTTAGAAAAAAATATACATTGTTTAGGCTTGAAGTTAACAGTAAAAAAATAAGAAAGTATTGAATATAGTTGTATTATTGAGCAGGGTTATAGGGTTATAATAATGATATAAACAAAAATAAGACTCTAAGACATAAACCAATTAATGTCGCAACTGTGAATAAATTAATAAATAGCATTCTCAATAGAGAAGAGAATCAATTAAGATCTTCTTATCTTTATATCAATTTCAAGGTAACTACTAATACTGCTGCACATTTTGGAGATGATGCTACTATTAAACTGGATAAAGAGGGTATGGTGGCATTGTTTAGTTAAGTTAAACTTGAAACAGTTGCTGGTAGAATAGCTGAGCAAATCGACCATAGTCATCCTAATCTAGTGATGTATGAATTATTTTACTGGAGATTTAAATGCGGCCGGTTTAAATAGAGATCAAGGCGTGAGGAATAGCCAATAAAAAGATAATTGAGTTGTTGATAAAGACTTAGGTCATGTGTATGTGATGAATAGGCTGTGCGATCTATTTGGTTTTGTTGAAGGTTTAAAAAAACTAACAAATGGTTTAGGCTTCATATTAATACTAAAACAAACACAACATTGATAGAACAATGTATAGAGTTAATGGTACTTGTGGTGGCAGTCTTTAAAGATGGTGGAAATGAAATGAAGGATATATCTGGTGTTTTCTTAGAAATAATCCTAGGAATGACAAAGGAAATGTAGAGAAAGGATTAAATGAACAGAATAATATAGATTTTAGTAATTATGAGAGAGAGACATTCTTTCAAAAATAGTTCATGCTTCTAACTTTTTGTTGGATCTTGAGATGCAGAGTCTTTTGTAGAGACCTCAATATATGAAAGTTGGTTTTGAAAACCATAAGTTTAATAAACAATTAAAACCTTCAGTGTATTTTATATAAATGATGTGGACCTGTGTTGTTGTATGATTAGTAGTTAGTTTTATCGTGATGATAGAAAGATAATAGGTTATGATAGAAGCAAAATTAATGATGTATATCAAGAGATATTGAGTTTTATTTAAAATTATAAGGGATAACAATATAATATTAAACCATATACAGATCATAGAGCAATTAAAATTGTTTATTGTGTATGGGTATTTCATACCTAATTTCAAAGTTATGAAATTGGACAACATCAAATACATCATAGTTTCAAGTTTGGTGCTGCTGTTGCTGATGTTATACGTCGCGCATTACATTTAAGAAAAAATTTATAAGGGTTAGAAGTGATTGTAACGAATTGGTTAATAAACAAGCCTGAGGAAACATGACCAATGGCCCATTATAGCAAAGTTGTTCTAATAGATGAAACAACTCTTCTAGTTTACCATAATTCTCTTGTTGTCTCAGCTTTTTTTCCATTCGAATTCTTCACTTTTCTTTTTCTAGGTTTTTAATTCTGTTAGTACCTCTATTTTACTCAACTTTACAATTCTACAAAAAATAACAAAATACAAGGTCATTGTATCTCACGTATAAAAATAACAAATCTTTCTGGATAAGTGGTTGATTTATATCACTAGAAAGAAGAAAACATTGGCTCAATTTTCCTTTTTTAAAACTACATCCCTAAAAAAACTACTTTTCTGTTTCAATAAAAAAAGGAGTGGAAAAGTGGTCCAGTTTTATCACTTCAAACATTCATCATCAAGCAAATGTTAGTACTTAAAAAACTAATGGCAAAAACTATAAAATTGAGAAGAAAAAAGTCATTTTTTACCATTTATAACATTGATAAATCTTTTATTTTAATTATTTATTAATACATTAAATAATCATTTCATATCATTTAAAACAGAAACCCCCTTTCTTGCATTTTGCTACGACATGATCTATAGTAAAATATCTGAATCTTCAATTATTAAAGAAAAACTTAGTTTGTTATCAATTTTTAACCCTTCAATGTATTAATATTTACCACTACATTCTTAATTTTGATACTTTACTCCTATAATAAAACGCAAAAGCATCGCCTACTTACTTCAACACTGAAAAACATGTCTGTTTAAAAGTTAAATAGAAAATTTCGAAAATGATTGAAACTTTAAAAACTTGGTCGGATCAAGAATGAAAAATTCGACTTGAGTGCACCTTCAGACAAAGATTCACTTGTTAGCTTAGATGCAACATAGGTTCGATTGTTTTTTATAAGCAAAATCTATGCTTGATACTTTGTTTTAATCAATAGAGTTATATGCTAAGTATTTTTTTTGTTTTTGCAGTAACGCTATAAAAGACAGTTTTATGAACAATTAGGTGAAATTTATAAAAAAAAAATTGAAAATTTCAAGAAATTAATTTTTTCTGTTATTGTTTTTCTCGAATGTCTTAAGCTTTGAGCGGTTTTGCCAAGTTCAAGATCACCATTGGTGAAAAGTCCTCCCAATGGTGCGGAGTTTGATTGTGCGATTGAGGCGGTTGTGATTAGTTTATAATCCGCTTCAAGTGGTTATCCTGCGTTCGAATTGGTTATGAATAGATAATACTGCGCTTGAATTGATTATGATCAGACTATCCTTCGTTCGAATCTGTTATGATCCGACTATATTACGTTCGAAGCCGCCTGTGATCAGACTCAAGTGCGCTCGAAGCGATTATGATCAGACTATCCTGCGCTAGAAATTGTCTATGATCAGACTCATGTTCGCTCGAAGTGTTTATGAGTAGAACCAAGTGCGCTCGAATCCGCCTATGATTAGATTCTCCAGACCGAAATGACCCCTGTATAGACCATCTCTAGGCCATGGTCAAGAGTGTAGTGCGCTGGAACTGCTATCCAGACCCTGTACCCAGGATGAAGTCCGCGACCCAAGACAGGTGTTGGCCAGACCGACTTCAGTCGTGGAGAGGGGGCTCCAGACCGATCATACCTAAAGATAGGTATTGTCCAGAACGAACAGACTTTGGCCACCCTCGGTCAGATCAAACGGACTTTGAATAACATTGGCAATACTGAACAGACTTTGTCCAGACCATTGGCCAGACGGAACAGACTTTAGGCCATACCATTGGCCAGACGCACTTAAACGTGTAGAGGCATCCAATAAAGTTTATAATTTATTCATTTCATTTTTTTGATTGACAAATGAATTTGAGAATTTAAAAAGAAATCATTGAAAAAAACCGTCGATTTAAAGACAAATGCAAATTTCAAAAGAAAATTAATGATGCAGTCTAATCATCAAGAAATGGATGTCGGTTACTATTTAAAGGTTGCTGTTTTCAAAAACAGTCAATACAGCACGCAGTTTTACAACTTTTAGAGGACCCACTTTTATTTGGCTGGACCTCTAGGCCTTGAAATTATTGGGCATTTGCCAGATCAATCAGATCGAAATCTGCATATCGGCCAGACCAAATACACCGATATGTGGGTATTGGACAGACCAAACAGACCGAAACAAGGGATTTGGCCACACCGAATAGACCGAGATATGGATATTGGCCAGACTGAACTGACCAAAATGTGGGTATTGGCCAGGTCAAGGAGACCAGAATGTCGGTATTGGCCAAACCGAACAGACAAAAATTGCCATTGGCCAGACGGAAGGCGCGACCCAGATTTTTCCAGACCATTGGGGCGGTCTCATCGAACCCCCTTGTCCGCGACCCAGCAAGTCGGTCTGGCCAATGCCTGTCTTGGGTCGAGGACTTCTTCCTGGGTAATTTTGTTCTAAAAACACACGGGTGTGCGTTCGAGTGGGTCTGATCAGAGGAGATTTTGAGTCTGGGCATCAACCTGGTATAGTGAATAAGAGTAAAAATTTTATTATTAAAATTTTTTGTGGAGAAAATGGGTCGAAATAAATTTTACTCGTTATATAGCATTTTTGTTGCTACGTTTTTGTCCGTGGTTGCAATACAAGGTGTGCAACCACCTAATTAACTCGCTTGGTAGGTTCAAATAATCACTGTTTTAAAAATGAACATTTTCTCTACTGTTAATTATGAACAAAAGTAATCAGCCAGAATTAGTCTTTGTTAATTAAACAAATGTACATCTTAGTAAAATATTGCCTTTTAATGAAAAACTCGAAGGAACCCGGGTCGAGACGTCTCTGGATTGTTTCCAAAAAAAAACAGAAAATCGATGAAGTACGAAACGTCCTGTATTAATAATTTAGGCGCTGAAAGTGCTCATTTAAAATGCTCCCAGCACTTGCCAATAAATTCCCCTCAACAGTTCTAGCACATTAAGGGATAATTATATAAGATTTATTCGCTTTTAACCACTGTCCGCGGATTCTACATTATTTTTCTATTTAAAAAAACTCGACCCGGGGAGATATGCTGTATAAGAAAGGGGTGTCAAATGTTTCCTCGAATTATGAACTACCAGTATGGGAACTGGCAAATGAATCCAGACCAACTACATTCTTCAGGCCAAACACACATTGCATCGATAAGACAAAACTCGCCATCCCTTCGTTCGTTCGCTCTTGGCAGCTGTCGTCGGAAATCAGGTTGTTGGTTGAAATCTCGCCGCTCCACTAGATCATCCAGTCCAAATTGACGTCTCCTTATGACATCAGCTTGACCGGCCACTATGAGAACAAAGAGCAGAATGATTTGTCGAACCATCTCAAACTCAGTCGATGAATGCTGAAAAAAAACCTAGTCGAGAACAAATGGTTATATTGCAATTTCTCGCAGCGATGAATGTTTATCTTTTATTCTCGCAAGGCGAACCGCCATATTGCATGATCTTGCAGAATAGCTATTCGAAATCAACTGAGGAAAAGATAATAGACTTTCACACAAAATGATATGCATTGAGACACTTTGTGTTGTCGGAATAAACATTGGTTAATTGTTATCGCCATCGACAACTTACCAAATTCGAGGTGAAGCTTGGTTATTGATTAACTTCGAGAGAGCGATAGCAAACATGCAATTTTTAAATCAAATCTCGCTGTGTCAAGGACACATTGACTTTTGCTCGATTCTAGAAAGTAAGAAAAGCTGGGAAAAATCGACACAGCATCGATAAATGATCTCAAAACCTGATGGACTGTTTCGGAAGAAAACCCACGAAAAAGAAACCACTTAATTTTAGATAGGAAATAAACCCACACGGAAATGAACCCCCACTTGATTTTTAACGAGCTGCGCAATTAGCGAGCCATGGCCATGCCTTAGCGGCCCGTGGGACTTGCTATGAAACTATCAGAACCGAACAAATTATCACGACCAAAATTCAAATTTAAAAGGGGGGTTTATTTTCTATCTAAAATTATGTGGCGTTTTTTCTGTGGTGATTTATTTCCCGGGTCCCTTTATGTATGTAGTCGACGTCTTGAATACCATTTTCATTGCAACAAAACAAGCGAAACAAAAGGAATTAATTTTAATCTGTTTTGGATCTTTTCCGTTTGTGCCCCCCAGTACGTTATGCTCCCACCAATTACAGAGCACGTGTGATTACATGGTAAATCATTATGTAAAAATATTGCACATGCTTCTGGGGGGTGCAAATAATATGAAACCACTCGGCTTGGGGGGCACAAACGGAAAATATCCTTTTTTTAATAGTACGAAATCATAATCGTCCTATGGACATCCCCCCTCCCAACAAAAGTTATTCACACGCTGCAATTACGACTTGTATAATTTGAAACATGTACATGCAAGCTTTAAAATGCAATATCTCTACATTTCTACAATACCAGATTCTAGAGTGCCAGATCTTCCTATATAGCCAGATTTTAAACCTCAAACTCTTGTAAAGCCAGCTCTCTTTTTTCAAAATAGGTTACATGTCACTGCTGAGCGTACGTACCTTCGAAATTGTGACCTACAAATCAAACCGCTTCGTGACCCTTGACGGATGCCAGATTTTTCAGTGGCTTACTTCGTCAAAGTCGCCAACCTCAATAGTGAACTAACTACGGAACATTCCGGAAAAAAAAGCTCTGTGTTTTTACTGCGTTTGCATTTGTCTTTACTTTTTCCATGTTTATGGAGGAGTACTTAAAAATGAGGTTTTATAAAAGAATGATTCCAAATTGACAACAGAAAATTAAATTAAAGATATATGAGTGTGTATATGTATGTATGCTTGACTTTCTCGAAAGATGAATTAATTGCTTTAATTTTGTTACAAGTCTGTTTAACCATTTGTTTTTATACTGAATTTGCCTGTTTAAATTAATGGAGGTACAGTACGAAATTTCTGAACTGTTAATGAGCAATTTTTTTAATTGCTCCATTTTTCCTCTAAATCACTTTGATGCTGAGTATCAGGGTAAAGTGAACTTTGACAACTTATATTCTAGTGAATTTTGAAAATTTAGCCCTCGATGGGGGTATGTCTATAATAAAAAATGGTATTTTTAACGCTACCCGGGTCGAGGTTTTGTAGTGAATTTTCGTAAGAAATGCGGTGAAATAAGGTGAAAAGAAATTTTTCACCGCGTGGTTCTTACATCCTTTTGCGGTGAATGCGGTGAATCGCGGTGAATTATTTATTTTCACACATTCTCGGTATTCTTACAAACTCTTACCTACTGCATGCCTTATTTCACTTTTTTCCTTTCAACTCCTTTTTCCACAGCGCCAACTGTCACTTACTTCTGTCAAATTTATTTTGAAATTAAGTAAACGTTGGAAAATGAATGCGGTGATTTTTTGTAAGAATTACCGTAAATTAAGCGTTGAATTTATGTAAGAAATGCGGTGAAATGCGGTGAACTATTTTTTTCACCGCATTCACCGCATTTCTTACATTAATTTGCCACAAAAGTCGATGCGGTGAATTTTTGTAAGAAATGTGGTGATTTTCGCGGTGAATTTTTTAAAGAAATGCGGTGAAATGCGGTGAAATAGTTTTTTGCCGCATTCACCGCAATCACCGCATTTCTTAAAAAAATTCACCGCATTCACCGCATTATCTTACAAAAAATCACCCGAAAACCTCGACCCGGGTAACAAAATTGCGGCAATGATTGCTTGTGTTTTTTAATGCAAAATTTTTGTATTTAGCTAATTTACAGCATAAGAAAAACTCACATTCGAGGAACTCGAAGAAATATTTAGTGGAAACAGCTCCATTTGGATGTGTGTCCCTTGAGGGCCACCTTATTGGCTGAACGGGGAGTTAGCCGACAACCAAAAAATGAGCAGTTTAGCCGACAATAAACGTAAAATGCGATACTAGATTAATTCTTAAGCTCTGACTGGCCAATTTATGACGGTATTTCGCAAACGGTAAAATATACAGCAGATTTTCAATTAACGTAACAATGTTCTATCGGTGGTTACATACAACCCCCCCCCCCCCCTTATCCCCCGCCTCCAGGGGACGGCTAGGGTGTGGGTGCGGCAATGGAGAGGGCGACTGTAGCCACCCAAGCTCACACCAAGGATAATGGTCCACCGAACTACCGATTTGTTGACCAATTTTTTTTTTTGGAACAATAATGATAAAATAATTTTCTCATTTCTTGGCTATCCGCCCTGTTGGCAAACTTTTCCAGCACCGTGTCCCCTGATTGAGAAAACCTCAGTGTTCCAAACTAAACTTATGGTTTTATTGGAGATCTTTTTATCGATTCAGTTTCCACAATGATGGTGCCGTCAATTTTATTGGTGGTTTTCTATTGCTAATCAAATCAAAGATTTGCAGTTTTTTGTTTATTGTTTCTTTTCCTAAGGAATTTGGCAATTTTTTTTCTTGATATTTTACGAAAACTTTACAGAATTTGTTTGTGGAGAAATAAATTTATTCACTTCAGTTTCTCCAAAAATGCTTAACTGATAGCTAAAACCTTGTCCACTTTGAATGAACAAATCTACAAAATGGTGAAAATCACCATTTTTCTAGTCCAAGGAAATTGTGGTAAGTTTCTGCCCCTGAAGTTAAAATATTACCTTCAGTGATGGCGGAATACGTTTTTCACCATTTCATAGTTCAAAAGAGTATTTTTCTACCGGGTTCTGTTTATTGAGTGAGTGGAGTTTTCACTTGTTCAATGAATTCATACAAATTCCGAGAAGTCCGGTTGAAAAAATTGATTACAGATTTATAATTGGCAGCTTGTCAGTGGATAACAAAGTGCTAAAATATATATTTGTGATTTTTTAAATAGCATATGACATGAAGAGTTAATACTGCCCTTGAAAATTGAAAATTTTTTCAACGTCCAGTTGTCTACAGCAGTGGTTCCGGAGTTACAAAAAGGGTTTTAACAGACCAATCTCAGCATTCACTACTAAAAATGGTTTCTGTTCATTTAACTGCATTTTTTCTGAAATGATTCTGATGTTGGGTCAAAAAATTCAATCCCGATATGAGTTTCATATTAGATATCCAAATAGCAAGCATGTTTCATTTAAAAAAAAGAAACCAAATATTTGTACTATACGCTAACGCTTAAATTATCTGTGAGAGCAATTTATGGGCACTGTATTTATGAGTCAACCTGGCCGAAGAATTTTGGCAGATTTTTGTGAAAGATAACCGCTAACTAGCGTTGACGAAATAAAAAACTTAGCGCGATAGCGCGATTTTTTTTTACATAATTTAGCGGTAAATGCGCTCAATTTTGAGAATACGTTCAACTCAATTAACTCAATTTTGAATAAGAATGTCAACACTATTTCCTCCGAATCTTTCAAAAAAATTCCGCTTCTATGCGTAGATCTTACAAAATTTTGCCCTCCTACAAGTAGATCTTATATAATTTTGCGTTTGTAAGCGCAGATCTTACATTTATTTAGCTTTTATAAGCATTACTCTCGCCTTGCTTCAACGCTTAAACCTCTGTCTCTGAGATTTGAACAAAAAATTATGTAAGATCCAAGCTTAAAAATTATGTAAAATTTTCAAACATCTACGCTAACTTCAACTCAAAATTTTGTACAATTTCCGCTTAAAGCGCAAAATTGTGTAAGATCTAAGCTGAAATCAATATAACATTATATAATATCTACGTTGATAAACGCAAAAATTACTTAAGATCTACGCACAGAATTGCAAAACCATGATTTATGTATGATGTACGCTTAGAAACGGGTATACTTTCTTTTCGACTCTTTAACGTAGATCTTTCATAAATCCAAAGCATTCACCTCCAATCTTACATAATTACACTTTTTAGCAATTAAAACACGACCCGTGAACTTTTGCGACGTAACTAATCTATAGGTATGTTAATTTCTTAGACAGCACTTGTTGCCGAAAACTGATTATTTGTTATTTCATTTATGATCAAATTGGATAGCAAATGGTAAAAAATAATTTTGCCTAAATTCTGGGCAGTTTCAGCAATTTATTGCATTTCATTTCTACGTGCATAACAGACTTTCCTAGTTTTTTTCGCATTTTAAATTGAATTAAACACTAGCATGAAATTATTGAAATTTACTACATCATAAGGTGACAATTTGTATTAGGTTGGAGTCATTGGGGTACTAAAAGTATCCCGGGTTAAGATGTCAACGCCAAAAATTGCAAAGTGTAGTGAAAAGTTGTAAAACTTCCAATTTTTAGCGTTTAATACGGTGAATGCGGCACGAAAAAAATAGAACTCCCCGCTAAGAATCCTAAATCTTAAAAAAATTCACCTCGACGGTTACCAAATATCTTCACCGCAGAAAATCTTGCAAAAAAATTAAAATGATGCAAAAATGGCGGTGAATGCGCTGAGAGCGGGGAAAAAATTTTTTGACTATAAAAAAATTTTTAGTGAAACAACGTATTCAATTCACAAAAATGTATTTCATTACAGCCTCTTCGTCAAATGAGATGCAAACTCAAATGAATTTGTGAATGAAACTTATGGTCCCCTATGTATTTAAAGTCTAAAACATCAAGAAATTTTAGAAAGAAGTTAGATTTCCATCTGTTTTTAAATGTATACTCAAATATGTTATTTTTTTCAAAATGGTGGATTTTAATCGGAACAAAGAGTTATTCAAGGCAATTGAAGCTCAGAGTCAGAGATCCCCTATGAATAGATAGTCCGAAAAATCGAGAAATTATTGTGTAGTTTCTCTAGAAAAGAAGTTAGATTTTCATTGCTGAAAGCGGTGAGATAAAAAAAATCCTCTAAAAACCGCACACATTTCCAGTAAAAAAACGCGTTGGATTTTTTGCGTTGGATTTTTGTACGATTCATGGTTTTAAGCCGCGAAAATTTTATTTTCACCGTTTCCTGTCGGTAGCAGTGAATTATTTTTTTCACCGCTTATGGCGCATGCAAAAAATTCAAAGCTAAGAATTGCAAATCGTGAGCTCAAAGTACGTTCTGATTGAAGTTTTGATCTTTGGGTGAGTTTTTCAGTTTGTTCGTAAAATTTTCTCTTACACATTCTTAGAAAAACTTTGGTTTGAGCATTCATTTAATCTGGAGGGAGGTTTACCCAGAAACTAAATAACTTCTTTTTAATACCTACTTTAAAACTGAGCCCGCTCTTGTTTGCTAATAGGTCTCTTTCATTTTAGGTGAGTTATTATACAGCAGAAAAGTCTCTGATCGGACTGACTCAGTAGTGTTGGCTTTTGAATGAGCCAACAACTCTTAATTTACAAATAAGAAAAAAATAGCAGTGAAAAATATGTTGGATGTCATCAGGCTTAGTCGTGCTAGAAATTGTTTCTGAACAGAACAGCTTGCGCTCGAAATAGTCTCTGATCCAAAATTTTGCTCTATATAAGGTAAGTGATCAGATTTGACTCGAGTCCGCATTTGATAAGACAATTCTCCGCTTTTGATGTTGTCAAGACCAAGTTATTTTGAACACAGAGGAAACAGTTGAGCTAAAAGTTATCGCTCGAGTGAGTCTGATTGGAATTCGTTCTGGTCGAAGTCTAAACATGCTGATTTGTTGGTTTCACTAGGGTTATCGGTTTTTCTTAGCTGAGAAGTTTTTTACCTTGTTCGTTTCTTTCGATGCATGAAACCTTTTAACTTTCTCTGAAAATTTTTTCAACGTCCAGTTGTCTACAGCAGTGGTTCCGGAGTTACAAAAAGGGTTTTAACAGACCAATCTCAGCATTCACTACTAAAAATGGTTTCTGTTCATTTAACTGCATTTTTTCTGAAATGATTCTGATGTTGGGTCAAAAAATTCAATCCCGATATGAGTTTCATATTAGATATCCAAATAGCAAGCATGTTTCATTTAAAAAAAAGAAACCAAATATTTGTACTATACGCTAACGCTTAAATTATCTGTGAGAGCAATTTATGGGCACTGTATTTATGAGTCAACCTGGCCGAAGAATTTGGCAGATTTTTGTGAAAGATAACCGCTAACTAGCGTTGACGAAATAAAAAACTTAGCGCGATAGCGCGATTTTTTTTACATAATTTAGCGGTATTATTTTTTTCACCGCTTATGGCGCATGCAAAAAATTCAAAGCTAAAAATTGCAAATCGTGAGCTCAAAGTACGTTCTGATTGAAGTTTTGATCTTTGGGTGAGTTTTTCAGTTTGTTCGTAAAATTTTCTCCTAAACATTCTTAGAAAAACTTTGGTTTGAGTATTCATTTAATCTGGAGGGAGGTTTACCCAGAAACTAAATAACTTCTTTTTAATACCTACTTTAAAACTGAGCCCGCTCTTGTTTGCTAATAGGTCTCTTTCATTTTAGGTGAGTTATTATACAGCAGAAAAGTCTCTGATCGGACTGACTCAGTAGTGTTGGCTTTTGAATGAGCCAACAACTCTTAATTTACAAATAAGAAAAAAATAGCAGTGAAAAATATGTTGGATGTCATCAGGCTTAGTCGTGCTAGAAATTGTTTCTGAACAGAACAGCTTGCGCTCGAAATAGTCTCTGATCCAAAATTTTGCTCTATATAAGGTAAGTGATCAGATTTGACTCGAGTCCGCATTTGATAAGACAATTCTCCGCTTTTGATGTTGTCAAGACCAAGTTATTTTGAACACAGAGGAAACAGTTGAGCTAAAAGTTATCGCTCGAGTGAGTCTGATTGGAATTCGTTCTGGTCGAAGTCTAAACATGCTGATTTGTTGGTTTCACTAGGGTTATCGGTTTTTCTTAGCTGAGAAGTTTTTTACCTTGTTCGTTTCTTTCGATGCATGAAACCTTTTAACTTTCTCTACAGCAGCATTTTCTATTGTAATTCTATCGGAGTTTGTATAAGGATGTTGAAAATGTATTGAACAGTTCTCTTGCCTGGTTGAATTTTCTACTTGTTTAGATGTTTTTGTCTCTAAAAACGTTGCAGGAAATTTGTGATTTGGTGGTTAATAAATTCATTAATCCTGATCCGCAGTTCTTTTTGATCCTGTTAGAGGAACATATAAGAACGTTTCCTTTTAATTATAAGTATTTTGAAAACGCGGCAACACCAATGATTTTCCGTGTTTGAAATGTGAACACAGGGATGGTTGCCCTTATGCATAATTTGGAACCGAAGACCAATGAATCGACAGAACAAACCTCAGAACTGTTTCTTTTGTGTATGTAAAATTTTATCAAATCAATTACTGTACAAGAGTTAAAAACCCAGCACGCCGATGTTTCTTCAACCATTTGTCTGAATAAGTTTCTTAGGAAAACCTTTCACAGTAATCCTTTCAAATTAGTTTAATTTGTGAACAAGTTGAACCCAAATGTCCTGGTACCCTTGTGACCCATTAGATGGAAGCTCAAAGTTCCGGTGACAAAATCCCAGAGGCCATGAGGCCTTATTCAAAGATTTTGCTGATGTCACCCTTGGCATCAATTTCGCTTGAGAGAATGAAGTCTAATATCATCTAGATATAATAATTCCTGTAATTTTCCAGTTCTTTGGTGACACAATTGTACTCAAATTTGACAGCCAAACTTGACCACCTCAGCTTAGAGAAAAATCAAAACTTGCTTTTGATGTATATTTTAATGAGCATTCAATTTCCTTGGACGAGCTTTGTGAGTAAAGTGCGTGATATTTTAAAAGTTACGCAGCTAGGATAGAAAATTTCTTTGTCTTATAAAATATATTTTTTCAATAATTTTTCAAAGTATGATTACATTCAATATGTAAAACTATGTCATCAAAAATAAAAACCGAAAATATCCTTATAAACCAAACAGTCGAAATTCTAAAAAACTAAAAAACGCTAGGCATTCACACAAGTTCAAAACACTCTTGGTTTTTTACTCTTATTTATTCTTCGTTTGCATGCAGCTCCTCAAGACCGGTTGAGGTTTCCCGTGCTCAAAAAGAACTAATTAAGACTCAGCCAAGAAAATGCAATTTTTTGGTCTTATAATTGACAGAAGAAAAAAAACATTGTTAATTCCTTTGAGTATGAACTATAAAATACAGAACATAGTTTAAAGGCAATGTAGTGTTAAGAAGTATAAATGAAACAAACGTCACATATTGTGAAAGTTTAAAATTGTATTAAATTTACAATGTGCTAAAATATCGACAAACCAAGAGAGATGAATTATAATTGAGAAAAAAATTTTTTAAATGCTAATTCTACAATTAACATTTTCGAGAAAAGAGAATATTTTACAAAATGCTAATACTCCAATTAACATTTCATAGAAGAGTAAAAGACGCCCTAAAACTAAATCAAATTAAGATTGAACTTGAAAGATTTGAGATTAGAATTCAATTCAGAAACCGTTGGGTCTTTTAGAAGCTCAATCCAGAAATTGTTTTTTATTGTAGTTTTGAGAGCCCGCTTTTTAGGGATATTCCGCCTCAAGGTGAGAGGCAAATCGTTATACCAGTCGATTGCTTTTTTTGAAAAACAGTTTTGCATTATATTTGTTTTTTGGTTTGCTCCAAATGACAGCTTGTTTGTCATTCATTTTAGCACTTAGGGTGGCTAACTTGAGTTCATCGAAAGCTGGTAGATCTGCTTTTAGAAGCTTTATAAAATATATAATAACCCGATATTTTTTGAGATATTCTACTGGTAAGATTTTGTGTTTGATCTTGAGATCAGTGGTCCTGTCAAACTTGGTTCTATTGAAACATGCCTTTATTCCTCAGTTCAATTGTTTATTTAGAGTAACTCGAGTGATTTTTAAGACCTGAGAACAGAACAATTGGGTAATGCATATGACTTAAAACAAGAGCGTTCAGTAAAGCAGATCTAGTTCTTTCAGGAAATATATTTTTGATGGAGTAAATGACCTTTAAGCCAACAGCCATTTTTCTTAGTACATTTCTTATTTCTTCATCGAAAGAAAGATTACAGTCAATATGAACTCCCAAGTATTTCACAACTTTTTTCTCGAGAACTGTACATCCGTTAACAACTATTTCTTCGATTTTGTTTCTTTTAGGGCCTCCAAAAATAATGAATTCGGTTTTGCTTTCATTTACATTTAACTCATTTTTCCTGAAAAAGAGAATGAGTTTAGCAATACTTTTTTCAAGATGTAACTTTGATTCAGAAATCGTTTTTCCACTGCAAAAGATAAAAGTATCATCAGCGTACTGGATTATATTAGAATTCACATCGGTATCATCTTTCATATCATTTACATATATGTTGAAAAGCAGTGGGCCTAGCACAGTACCTTGTGGTACTCCACCGTTAAGTGCTATCCAATTTGATTCATGCTTCGAGAATTTGACTTTTTGCACACGGTTTTCTAGATAAGATTTTAGAATTGTATTTGCTTGTGCACTAAAACCTAAAAGTTTAGTTTTGTGCAGAAGAGTAGGATGTGATATCGAATCAAAAGCTTTAGATAGGTCTAAAAAAAGCTCCTGTGACGATGTTTTTTTTTATCGAGATCATATCTGATTTTTTCAGTGCAATATAAAAGAGCATTTGTAGTTGACACTTTTTTTCTGTATCCAAACTATGTTGTTGCAAGCAATTTATTCTTCTCTAAATAAGCTAATATTTGATCTCGAAGAAGGATTTCGAAAATTTTAGCTAGAGCTCCAGTAAGCGAAATTGGTCGATAATTTATCGGATCTTCAGGATCGTCTTTCTTGAAAATAGGCAACACGTGGGCACGCTTAAGGTGGTCAGGAAAGCATTGTTCAGTTAAGAATTGGTTAAACAAAAAACAGAGAGGACATGTATTGAAAAACAGAAGAAAAAACAGAAGAACATGTATTGAGTTCATTCTCCGCAGAATTGCCCAATTCTTGGACTTAGTATGTTGAGGGGCCTAAATCTTACAACTTCAAAGGACAGAGGCCTCGAGTTTTTAATATTTTTGCCCGTAAAATCATCCGAGACCAACTCTTGAGTGTTTTCCTTCCAGCTTTGTAACTGACCCGATCAGTGTCTAAATCAGGTCTAATCAGGTTATTCGAATAACGCCTGATACCCCTCGGGAAATTGGCAGCGGCAACGCAATTTGGTGTATAATCAAAGTGTTACTTTTTTGTATGATCGTAGCAGAACACTGCCAGCATCTAGGAAGTTTTTGAAAAAGTATTTAAGATAAGCAACAAAGATACGTTTCACAGCAAACTTAGCGTTATTTAAAATTGACTGCAGTGAATCGCTCCCCTTTCTTTTCTTGTGACCCATTCACTCAGCATTCTTTACTTTAGTGCTGTTGTATCGGGTTTATGATTTTTGTTGATGTAAACTTTTGTTTCAGATTTTAGGCAAAAAAGAACCAAAAAAGCTAGTTCCTTTTTAGAAAACCCATAAAAATATCGAAATCACTTTAGAGTTATCTAATTGGAACAAATAGTTTCTGAGCTAACGAATCATTCTTGCTGAGGAAATATTTTATGTGCTATATGTTTTTCAAGCCCCTTATGGGCACTTTCAGAATGTGTTGGGGTCATTTTGTACAGTTTAGAAAAATTAATATAGCTATGTTGGTCTTGCAAGAGTGTTGGTTTGCTTTCAGGAACATTTATGGAGTGACAGATGCCTAGCGAGATTCTTACAAAGTCTACGGTTATCTGCTACGAATCTTGCAAGATTAGCGCTTATCTGGTAAGTGTCTTGTAAGAGCCCTGCTAAAAAGTTTTGCGAGATCTTCCCGGACCCGAGTGTCATAGACTTTCAGTACTGAATCAGTATATTCCAATAGTAAGATGACGATTCAGTACTGAACCAGAGTGACCGAAGAGTCTTTTGTTAGCCAAGTATGTACAGTATAAACCCAGAACACATTTTTTTTCTGAAAGTTGGATGAACATGATGAATTGATTCTTTCATAATGTTCATAGAGTTTTCAGAAAAAATTTCGAATGGAGCTCAAAAATTTTGGTTGAGCATGAAAATGCTATTATTTCAATATGTTCCGTATTGGGAGCAGTATAACATCCTCTTGAGGAAGTGTAGCTGAATCTATTTGAATAATTATCAGAGAAGGCGGCTCGTTAAAAGGAGATTATAACGAGAAGATTATAACGAGGAGATTATAACGAGGAGATCATAACAAGGAGATTATAACGAGCAGATTATAACGAGATTATAACGAGGAGATTCAATATTATTACTGACGAGACGGGGGGGGGGTGTCCCAATTTGAATAGGGCTGCTAATTTTTTGTAGAAAGGGCGCTAAAATGGCAATTATTTTGCAAAATTTTGCATTGGAGCTTGTGAAATTGCAAACATTAATCGCTTTCATCACTAATAATTTACAATTTAAGACTTTTTCGACTAATGGTTTAATTGTTTATTTCCACCGCTAAATTCTATAAGTAAATTTACACGATATTTTCACTGCTTTTTGCGCCATATTTTAAAATGATTTTGACGGTGGCAGTTTTTCCGGGTTGTTTAATTATATAGAGAACAGATTTAAATAATTCTGCATTGCTACGCATTCGGTCTATGGACAAAAACTTACCGGTATTTTTGCGTTTATGGATGAATTGAAAGCCGCAGATTATCGTTTTCAAACTTTACCAAACTTTTTGTAGCTACTATTAGTTATGCGAATGGTAAAACTAATTACTTAGCTGTTTATTTATACTTGTCGAGTATGATAAATAATTAAACTGCTGAGAGCCATGTACAAGACACGAAAGCTCAGATAATCTCGTTTTGAACTTAATTCGAGAAAACGAATTGGATGCGATAGAAAAAAGGTGTTTTGATAATAAGATTTAACGAATTAAGTTCAAATCAAAATTAACTGAGATCTCGTGTATATTGCTTACAGACAAACTGGCACTTTAATAAGACACTCAGCTATGCCGAGCATCAGCCTTAGTATTAAAACTGTTTTAGTCGTATCTTGAGAATTTGAGGAGGCGGTTATAGTTATTAAAGAACAAACCGAGCTCGTGTTCAATTCCCTCGAAAACATCTGCTAAACGGCTTCTATGAAAATTTCAACATCTGGTCTGTTTTGTTTGACCATCGTACATTTGTGACTTTTTATTCTTTCTAAAAAGAGTTGAAGCATGTATACGAAATTTAACTGAATTCAAGCCATACCTGAAACCATAGAACGCATTCATAATGCGAGAAATTATGTTTGTACGAGAGGCTGATCTATCTTTAATGGTAGCTCGAACAAAAGCTACTCAATTTTTGTACATTACTGTAAACTGTACATATTGTTTATGAGTTAGCTATGAATTCTATGTCCAGAAAAATTAATTGAATTGAACTAATTTGAAAACTGCTAATTATATTTGAACTTAATGAACGTAAGAGAACACTTTACGGATGCTTTTTCGTGCATGCGATTCTCAATAGTCCTAAAATTTAAAATCAAAACTTGAGAACGATGTCATCATTAAATCATTGATGCTCGATTCATTAGAGAACATCTATGCATTATTATGGATATCCACCCGGAACAGACCTTCTGTGGTTAAGAGAAGAAAGTGACAAAAAAGCAAACCAGTCAATATAGAACACAAAAAACTATAAAACTGAGAACTGACTAAAATGCTAGTATCCTTTGTTAATTCAAATGAACAAAAAGAGGTTTCCTGAGTAATCGCAAGGCGGCCAATGCAAAAAACGAGGTGTAAGGCTCTATCCAGCTATGATCAGAAGATGTTGGTGGTGGGGGGTTGTAAAATGGACACAGCCTGCCCGAAGCGAGGTGGTCGGAAAATGACTTGGCAGTAACGGACTGGGGGTACCCCTCAGACCCTGGATACACGTTCGGGACCTTACTTTTTGTCGCGCTATTTGGAATAACAAGCTCGCTATGTCGAATAATGAGACCACGTAACCCGAGTTACAACTATACTTTTTTGTATGAAACTTTTTATGATTACCGGGAAATAATACAAATCATATATGACCTTGTATCATTACCGTGGATCATATACGACCTTGTATGAAATCAAGGAATGTTGTATGATGAGCAACCCTATGATCCAATCAGGGTCACGATATGTCTGATTGAATCGCGCTAGTTCGAATTATGAGCCCACTATTTTAACCTTTACGCCGTTGGCGTTATAAGCTCGTTGTGCCAAATCATAACTCCACAAATTGCGATAATTCAATTCATATTCGTTCCAATTCAGACTCACGGTCCCGTGGACCGGAAATTTTGCTTTAGCATTACTTCATTTTAATTCTGGGAGCTAACTGAAATGATATCTCAGATAATTTATCAGCAAGAGCTGCAAATGAACATAAGCAACGCTTAAGACTGTCAAGCTTGGGACAACAACTCGATTTTTTAAGCAACAAAATTGCTCTTAAGCACTGTAATTGTCTATTCAATCGTGTATAATTTGCAGAGTTATTCAGGATTTTCACTCCTGGATAGTCTGAAGAGGGGCTTGTTCAGAGTACTCATAGTCTGATCAGTCAGATTAAACGTATTTTTGTCATGGCACAATCTAAAATCTATACAATCTGAACATATGTCCATCTAGTACACAGACCCAAGCCACATCTGATAAGACTGTTTGGTTTGAACTCTGGGTTAAACTGCTTCCCATTTTAACAGCGTTTGCAGGGTGTTATGGTCGGCAGACGGTCTGCGCTGCTGTTGAACAAAGGACTGGTCCGAGACCAGAGTCTGGACATTGTCTGGACAATGGTCACACAAAAATCTGGATAAAGCATGCACGATAATCTCATCGGAGACCCAAGTGTGATTAATGATCCCGGAAAGTCTGATCTGAGAACAAAATCTGAACGTAGTCATACACTCTAGATTTTTACAACTTCATTCCTGCGCAAGCTAGATAATTAAATCTAAAATTAATCTGTAGATGCAATTGGAATTCGAACCCAATATTAAGCTTGGTCTGGAGACTTTCTTGAGCCAACAAATAAAATTTTTTTTATAAAACTTTTTTTCGTTTTTGAGCAATAAAAAAAGGCGATAGAAAAAATTTTCTAGGCAAGCCACATAGAAAAATTTTTCAAGGAAAAACAAAACACGAAGTAGTGGGCACACAATTTTGGACAGCCTATTGAACCATCAAAATACTGTTCTTTCCGACGTTTTTTTGCTTATCACTAACAAAACAAAAAATACGGCTTTTTTTATCTAGAGGAGCAAGATCAAAACTCAAAGATTAATCATTTCAGTTTCACATTACATGGTGGTAAAGTGCTTCCCAATTTTACATAGTTTGAAGGATGTTATAGTCGCAAGATAGTCTGGGCTGCTGATGAACGAAGGACTGGTCCGAGACTAGACCCTGGACATTTTCTGTACATTGGTCACACAAAAGTCTGGATAAAGCATGCACGATAATCTGATCGGAGACCCAAGTGTGGTTAACGATCCCAGAAAGAATGATCTGAGAACAAAGTCTGATTGTAGTCATACAGTCATGATTTTATAACTTCATTCCTGCGTAATCTCGATAATTAAATCTTAAAAAATTTTACTGAGGATTTAATTTGAATTTGAACCCAAATTTAAGCTAGGTCTGGACACTTTTTGAGTCACTAAAATAAATGTTTTTTACAAAACTTTTTTTTGTTTTTGAGCAAAAAGAAACAGAGAAAAAAACTTTTTCTAGGCAAGCCACACAGAAAAGTTTTTCTGTGCAAGCCACTGCAAGATGAAGTGAGCACACAAATTTGGACAGCCTAGTGACCCAACAAAATACCGTTTTTACCAAAGTTTATTCGCTTATCACTAACAAAACAAACAATAGGGCCTTTTTTATCTCAAAGAGCCTGATCAAAACTCAAAGACTAATTATTTCAAATTCACTTACACTGGGGTAAAGTGTTTACCAAATTAACAGCATTTGCAGGATGTTATAGTCACTAGAAAGTCCGGGCTTCTGTTGAACAAAGGAATGATCCGAGACCAGAGCCGGGACATTGTCTGGGTAATGGATACACAAAAGTCTGGATAAAGCATGCACGATAATCTGATCGGAGAACCAAGTGTGGTTAATGATCCCAGAAAGTCTGATCTGAGAAAAAAGTCTGAGCGTAGTCATACAGTCATGGTTTTTTTCAACTTCATTCCTGAGCAAGCTCGATAAATAAATCTTAGAAAATTGAACTGAAGATGCAATTTGAATTTGAACCCAAATTTAAGCTAGATCTGGACACTTTTTTGAGCCAACAAAATAAACGACTTTTACAAAACTGATTTTTGTTTTTGAGCAAAAAAACAGAGAAAAAAACTTTTTCTAGGCAAGCCACACAGAAAAATTTTTCTTTGCAAGCCACTGCTAGATGAAGTGAGCACACAAATTTGGACAGCCTAGTGACCCAACAAAATACCGTTTTTACCAACTTTTAATTCCAAATCATCAAAAAAACAAACAATAGGGCTATTTTTATCTTAGGGAAGCTAGACAAAAACTCAAGGACTAAATATTTCAATTTGACATACACTGGAGGGTGAAGTGCTTCCCAAATTAACACCGTTTGCGAGATGTTATAGTCGCTAGAAAGTCTGAGCTGCTGTTGAACAAAAGACTGATCCGAGACCAGAGTCTGGACATTGTCTAGGTAAACGTCACACAAAAGTCTGGATAAAAAACATGCACCATAATCTGATCGCAGTCCCAAGTGTGGTTAATGATCCCAGAAAGTCTGATCTGAGAACAAAGTCTGAACGTAGTCATACAGTCATGATTTTTTTCAACTTCATTCCTGCGCAAGCTCGATAATTAAATCTTAAAAAATTAAACTGAAGATGCGATTTGAATTTGAACCCAAACTTAAGATAGGTCTGGACACTTTTGAGCCAAAAAATAAACGTTTTTTACAAATATTTTTTGTTTTTGAGCAGAGAAAAACCGAGAAAATAACTTTTTCTAGGCAAGCCACACAGAAAAGTTTTTTTGTGCAAGCCACTGCAAGATGAAGTGAGCACACAAATTTGGACAGCCTAGTGACCCAACAAAATACCGTTTTTACCAACTTTTTTTTCCAAATCACCAAAAAAAACAAACAATAGGGCTATTTTTATCTTAGGGAAGCAAGACAAAAACTCAAAGACTAAATATTTCAATTTCACATACACTGGAGGGTGAAGTGCTTCCCAAATAATCAGCGTTTGCAAGATGTTATAGTCGCTAGAAAGTCTGGGCTGCTGTTGAACAAAGGACTGATCCGAGACCAGAGTCTAGACATTGTCTAGGTAAACGTCACACAAAAGTCTGGATAAAAAACATGCACCATAATCTGATCGGAGACCCAAGTGTGGTTAATGATCCCAGAAAGTCTGATCTGAGAACAAAGTCTGAACGTAGTCATACAGTCAAGATTTTTTTCACCTTCATTCCTGCGCAAGCTAGACAATTAAATCTAAAACTAATCTGTAGATGCAATTCGAATTCGAACACAATATTAAGCTTGGTCTGGAGACTTTCTTGAGCCAACAAATAAAATTTTTTTATAAAACTTTTTTCGTTTTTGAGCAATAAAGAAGGCGATAGAAAAAATTTTCTAGGCAAGCCACATAGAAAAATTTTTCAAGGAAAAACAAAACACGAAGTAGTGGGCACACAATTTTGGACAGCCTATTGAACCATCAAAATACCGTTTTTACCAACTTTTTTTTCCTTATCACCAACAAAACAAACAATAGAGCAATTTTTATCTTAGGGAAGCAAGACAAAAACTCAAGGCTAAAAATTTCAATTTCACATACACTGGAGGGTGAAGTGCTTCCCAAATTAACAGCATTTGCAGGATGTTATAGTCACTAGAAAACCCGGGCTTCTGTTGAACAAAGGAATGATCCGAGACCAGAGCCTGGACATTGTCTGGTAATGGATACACAAAAGTCTGGATAAAGCATGCACGATAATCTGATCGGAGAATCAAGTGTGGTTAATGATCCCAGAAAGTCTGATCTGAGAAAAAAGTCTGAGCGTAGTCATACAGTCATGATTTTTTTCAACTTCATTCCTGCGCAAGCTCGATAAATAAATCTTAGAAAACTAAACTGAAGATGCAGTTTGAATTTGAACCCCAATTTAAGCTAGGTCTGGACACTTTTTTGAGCCAACAAAATAAACGTCTTTTACAAAACTGATTTTTGTTTTTGAGCAAAAAAACAGAGAAAAAAACTTTTTATAGGCAAGCCACACAGAAAACTTTTTCTGTGCAAGCCACTGCCAGATGAAGTGAGCACACAAATTTGGACAGCCTAGTGACCCAACAAAATACCGTTTTTACCAACTTTTTTTTCCTTATCATCAACAAAACAAACAATAGAGCAATTTTTATCTTAGGGAAGCAAGACAAAAACTCAAAGACTAAATATTTCAAATTCACATACACTGGAGGGTGAAGTGCTTCCCAAATTAACAGCATTTGCAGGATGTTAAAGTCACTAGAAAACCCGGGCTTCTGTTGAACAAAGGAATGATCCGAGACCAGAGCCTGGACATTGTCTGGTAATGGATACACAAAAGTCTGGATAAAGCATGCACGATAATCTGATCGGAGAATCAAGTGTGGTTAATGATCCCAGAAAGTCTGATCTGAGAAAAAAGTCTGAGCGTAGTCATACAGTCATGATTTTTTTCAACTTCATTCCTGCGCAAGCTCGATAAATAAATCTTAGAAAATTAAACTGAAGATGCAGTTTGAATTTGAACCCCAATTTAAGCTAGGTCTGGACACTTTTTTGAGCCAACAAAATAAACGTCTTTTACAAAACTGATTTTTGTTTTTGAGCAAAAAAAAACAGAGAAAAAAACTTTTTCTAGGCAAGCCACACAGAAAAGTTTTTCTGTGCAAGCCACTGCCAGATGAAGTGAGCACACAAACTTGGACAGCCTAGTGACCCAACAAAATACCGTTTTTACCAACTTTTTTTTCCAAATCATCAAAAAAATAAACAATAGGGCTATTTTTATCTTAGGGAAGCTAGACAAAAAATCAAAGACTAAATATTTCAATTTGACATACACTGGAGGGTGAAGTGCTTCCCAAATTAACACTGTTTGCGAGATGTTATAGTCGCTAGAAAGTCTGAGCTGCTGTTGAACAAAAGACTGATCCGAGACCAGAGTCTGGACATTGTCTAGGTAAACGTCACACAAAAGTCTGGATAAAAAACATGCACCATAATCTGATCGGAGACCCAAGTGTGGTTAATGATCCCAGAAAGTCTGATCTGAGAACAAAGTCTGAACGTAGTCATAGAGTCATGATTTTTTTCACCTTCATTCCTGCGCAAGCTCGATAAATAAATCTTAGAAAACTAAACTGAAGATGCGATTTGAATTTGGACCCAAACTTAAGCTAGGTCTGGACACTTTTTGAGCCAAAAAATAAACGTTTTTTACAAAACTTTTTTTTGTTTTTGAGCAGAAAAAAAACAGAGAAAAAAACTTTTTCTAGGCAAGCCACACAGAAAAGTTTTTCTGTGCAAGCCACTGCAAGATGAAGTGAGCACACAAATTTGGACAGCCTAGTGACCCAACAAAATACCGTTTTTACCAACTTTTTTTTCCAAATCACCAACAAAACAAACAAACAATAGGGCTATTTTTATCTGAGGGAAGCAAGACAAAAACTCAAAGACTAAATATTTCAATTTCACATACACTGGAGGGTGAAGTGCTTCCCAAATTATTAGCGTTTGCAAGATGTTATAGTCGCTAGAAAGTCTGGGCTGCTGTTGAACAAAGGACTGATCCGAGTCCAGAGTCTGGACATTGTCTAGGCAAACGTCACACAAAAGTCTGGAAAAAAACCATGCACCATAATCTGATCGGAGACGCAAGTGTGGTTAATGATCCCAGAAAGTCTGATCTGAGAACAAAGTCTGAGGGTAGTCATACAATCTAGATTTTACAACTTCATTCCTTCGCAAGCTAGATAATGAAATCTTAAAAATTAAATTTTAGATGCATTTGGAAATTGCACCCAAAATTAAGCAGGGTCTGGACAATTTTTTGAGCCATAAAAAGAAATAATTTCTTCATAAACCTTTTCTTTAATTTTTAAGCAATAAATACAGCAAAAAATTTTTTTCCAGGCAAGCCACACAAAAGAGTTTTCTGGGCAAGCCAATGAACGATGCAGTGGGCACACAATTTTGGACAGTCTTTTGAACCAACAAAATACTGTTCTTCCCAACGTTTATTCGCTTATCACTAACAAAACAAGCAATAGGGCAATTTTTATCTCAAGGAACTAGATCAATATTCAAAGAGTGATTATTTCAGTTTCACGTACACTGGTGATAAATTGCTCCACAAATAAACATAGTTTGCAGGATTTTATAGTCGCTTGATGGTCTGGGCTGCTGATGAACAAAGAACTGGTCCAAGACCAGAGTCTGGACATTGTCTGGACAATGGTCAGACAAGTTTCTGGATAAAGAATGCGCAATAATCTGATTGGAAAACCAAGTGTGGTTATTGATCCGAGAAAAACTGATCTGAGAACAAACTCTGAATGTAGTCGTAAAGTCTAGATTTCTGCGCAAGCTAGATAATTAAATCTTACAAAATTAAACTCTAGATGCAATTAGAGTTCAAACCCAAATTTGAGCTAAGTCTGGACACTTTTTTGAGCCAACAAAATAAATATTTTTCAAAAACGCTTTTTTCGTTTTTCAGGAATAAATACAGCAAAAAATTTTTTATAGGCAAGCCACACAATAAAGTTTTTCTGGGCAAGTCACTGCACGAGGCAGTGGGCACACAATTTTTGACAGCCTATAGACCCAACAAAATACTGTTGTTTCCAAAGTTTATTCGCTTATCACTAACAAAACAAACAATAGGGCCTTTTTTATCTCAAAGAGCCTGATCAAAACTCAAAGACTAATTATTTCAAAATCACTTACACTGGGGGTAAAGTGTTTCCCAAATTAACATAGTTTGTAGGATATTATAGTCGATAGATGGTCTGGGCTGCTGTTGAACAAAGGACTGATCCGAGACCAGAATCTGGACATTGTCTAGGCAAACGTCACACAAAAGTCTGGATAAAAAACATGCACCATAATCTGATCCGAGACGCAAGTGAGGTTAATGATCCCAGAAAGTCTGATCTAAGAACAAAGTGTGAGCGTAGTCATACAGTCATGATTTTTTTCAACTTCATTCCCGCGCAAGCTGAATAATTAAAACTTACAAAATTAAACTGTAGATGCAATTGGAGTTTAAACCCAAATTTAATCTAGCTCTGGACATTTTTGAGTCAACAAAATAATCATTTTTAACTAAAATTTTTTTCGTATTTGAGCAATAAATACAGCAAAAAAATTTTCTGGGCAAGCCACACAGAAAAGTTTTTCTGGGCAAGCCACTGCACGATGCATTGGGCAGACAATTTTGGACAGCCTATAGACCCAACAAAATATTGTTTTCAATGTTGATTCGCTTATCACTAACAAAACAAACAATTGGGCCTTTTTATCACAAAGAGACATATCAAAACTTAAAAGCTAATTACTTCAATTTCACATACACTGGGGGGTAAAGCGCTTCCCAAATTAACATAATTTTCAGAATATTATAGTCGCTAGATAGTCTGGGCTGCTGATGAACAAAGAACTGATCCTAGACAATGGTCAGACAAAAGTCTGTATAAAGCATGCACGATAATCTGATCGGAAATCCAAGTGTGGTTAACGATCTCAGAAATTCTGATCTGAGAACAAAGTCTGAGCGTAGTCATAAAGTCCACATTTTTACAACTTCATTCCTGCGCAAGCTAGATAATTAAATCTTACAAAATTTAACATTAGATGCAATTAGAATTCGAACTCAATTTTGAGCTAAGTCTGGACACTTTTTTGAGCCAACAGAATAAAAATTTTTCAAAAAACCTTTTTTCGTTTTTCAGTAATAAATACAGCAAAAAAACTTTTTACAGGCGAGCCCCACAGAAAAGTTTTTCTGGGCAGGTCACTGCACGAGGTAGTGGGCACACATTTTTGGACAGCCTATAGACCCAACAAAATACTGTTACTTCCAAAGTTTATTCGCTTATCACTAACAAAACAAACATTAGGGCAATTTATATCTCAAGGAACCAGATCAATACTTAAAGAGTAATTATTTCAGTTTCACTTACACTGGTGGTAAAGTGCTTCCCAAATTAACATAGTTTGCAGGATGTTATAGTCGCTATATAGTCTGGGCTGCTGATGAACAAAGAACTGGTCCAAGACCAGAGTCTGGACAATGACTGGACAATGGTCAGACAAGTTTCTGGATAAAGCATGCACAATAATATGATTGGAAACCCAAGTGTGGTTATTGATCCCAGAAAATCTGATCTGAGAACAAACTCTGAACGTAGTCATAATGTCTGAGAACAAACTCTGTACGTTCAGAGAACAAACTCTGAACGTACATTTTTACAACTTCATTCCTGCGCAAGCTAGATAATTAAATTTTACAAAGTTAAATTGTAGATGCAATTAGAATTCGAATCCAAATTTGAGCTAAGTCTGGACACTTTTTTGAGCCAACAAAATAAATATTTTTCAAAAAACCTTTTTTCGTTTTTCAGGATTAAATACAGCAGAAAAACTTTTTATAGGCAAGCCACACAGAAAACTTTTTCTGGGCAAGTCACTGCACGAGGCAGTGGGCACACAATTTTTGACAGCCTATAGACCCAACAAAATACTGTTGTTTCCAAAGTTTATTCGCTTATCACTAACAAAACAAACAATAGGGCCTTTTTTATCTCAAAGAGCCTGATCAAAACTCAAAGACTAATTATTTCAAAATCACTTACACTGGGGGTAAAGTGTTTCCCAAATTAACATAGTTTGTAGGATATTATAGTCGATAGATGGTCTGGGCTGCTGTTGAACAAAGGACTGATCCGAGACCAGAATCTGGACATTGTCTAGGCAAACGTCACACAAAAGTCTGGATAAAAAACATGCACCATAATCTGATCCGAGACGCAAGTGAGGTTAATGATCCCAGAAAGTCTGATCTAAGAACAAAGTGTGAGCGTAGTCATACAGTCTAGATTTTTACAACTTCATTCCCGCGCAAGCTAGATAATTAAATTTTACAAAGTTAAATTGTAGATGCAATTAGAATTCGAATCCAAATTTGAGCTAAGTCTGGACACTTTTTTGAGCCAACAAAATAAATATTTTTCAAAAACGCTTTTTTCGTTTTTCAGGAATAAATACAGCAAAAAATTTTTTATAGGCAAGCCACACAGAAAACTTTTTCTGGGCAAGTCACTGCACGAGGCAGTGGGCACACAATTTTTGACAGCCTATAGACCCAACAAAATACTGTTGTTTCCAAAGTTTATTCGCTTATCACTAACAAAACAAACAATAGGGCCTTTTTTATCTCAAAGAGCCTGATCAAAACTCAAAGACTAATTATTTCAAAATCACTTACACTGGGGGTAAAGTGTTTCCCAAATTAACATAGTTTGTAGGATATTATAGTCGATAGATGGTCTGGGCTGCTGTTGAACAAAGGACTGATCCGAGACCAGAATCTGGACATTGTCTAGGCAAACGTCACACAAAAGTCTGGATAAAAAACATGCACCATAATCTGATCCGAGACGCAAGTGAGGTTAATGATCCCAGAAAGTCTGATCTAAGAACAAAGTGTGAGCGTAGTCATACAGTCATGATTTTTTTCAACTTCATTCCCGCGCAAGCTGAATAATTAAAACTTACAAAATTAAACTGTAGATGCAATTGGAGTTTAAACCCAAATTTAATCTAGCTCTGGACATTTTTGAGTCAACAAAATAATCATTTTTAACTAAAATTTTTTTCGTATTTGAGCAATAAATACAGCAAAAAAATTTTCTGGGCAAGCCACACAGAAAAGTTTTTCTGGGCAAGCCACTGCACGATGCATTGGGCAGACAATTTTGGACAGCCTATAGACCCAACAAAATATTGTTTTCAATGTTGATTCGCTTATCACTAACAAAACAAACAATTGGGCCTTTTTATCACAAAGAGACATATCAAAACTTAAAAGCTAATTACTTCAATTTCACATACACTGGGGGGTAAAGCGCTTCCCAAATTAACATAATTTTCAGAATATTATAGTCGCTAGATAGTCTGGGCTGCTGATGAACAAAGAACTGATCCTAGACAATGGTCAGACAAAAGTCTGTATAAAGCATGCACGATAATCTGATCGGAAATCCAAGTGTGGTTAACGATCTCAGAAATTCTGATCTGAGAACAAAGTCTGAGCGTAGTCATAAAGTCCACATTTTTACAACTTCATTCCTGCGCAAGCTAGATAATTAAATCTTACAAAATTTAACATTAGATGCAATTAGAATTCGAACTCAATTTTGAGCTAAGTCTGGACACTTTTTTGAGCCAACAGAATAAAAATTTTTCAAAAAACCTTTTTTCGTTTTTCAGTAATAAATACAGCAAAAAAACTTTTTACAGGCGAGCCCCACAGAAAAGTTTTTCTGGGCAGGTCACTGCACGAGGTAGTGGGCACACATTTTTGGACAGCCTATAGACCCAACAAAATACTGTTACTTCCAAAGTTTATTCGCTTATCACTAACAAAACAAACATTAGGGCAATTTATATCTCAAGGAACCAGATCAATACTTAAAGAGTAATTATTTCAGTTTCACTTACACTGGTGGTAAAGTGCTTCCCAAATTAACATAGTTTGCAGGATGTTATAGTCGCTATATAGTCTGGGCTGCTGATGAACAAAGAACTGGTCCAAGACCAGAGTCTGGACAATGACTGGACAATGGTCAGACAAGTTTCTGGATAAAGCATGCACAATAATCTGATTGGAAACCCAAGTGTGGTTATTGATCCCAGAAAATCTGATCTGAGAACAAACTCTGAACGTAGTCATAATGTCTGAGAACAAACTCTGTACGTTCAGAGAACAAACTCTGAACGTACATTTTTACAACTTCATTCCTGCGCAAGCTAGATAATTAAATTTTACAAAGTTAAATTGTAGATGCAATTAGAATTCGAATCCAAATTTGAGCTAAGTCTGGACACTTTTTTGAGCCAACAAAATAAATATTTTTCAAAAAACCTTTTTTCGTTTTTCAGGATTAAATACAGCAGAAAAACTTTTTATAGGCAAGCCACACAGAAAACTTTTTCTGGGCAAGTCACTGCACGAGGCAGTGGGCACACAATTTTTGACAGCCTATAGACCCAACAAAATACTGTTGTTTCCAAAGTTTATTCGCTTATCACTAACAAAACAAACAATAGGGCCTTTTTTATCTCAAAGAGCCTGATCAAAACTCAAAGACTAATTATTTCAAAATCACTTACACTGGGGGTAAAGTGTTTCCCAAATTAACATAGTTTGTAGGATATTATAGTCGATAGATGGTCTGGGCTGCTGTTGAACAAAGGACTGATCCGAGACCAGAATCTGGACATTGTCTAGGCAAACGTCACACAAAAGTCTGGATAAAAAACATGCACCATAATCTGATCCGAGACGCAAGTGAGGTTAATGATCCCAGAAAGTCTGATCTAAGAACAAAGTGTGAGCGTAGTCATACAGTCTAGATTTTTACAACTTCATTCCCGCGCAAGCTAGATAATTAAATTTTACAAAGTTAAATTGTAGATGCAATTAGAATTCGAATCCAAATTTGAGCTAAGTCTGGACACTTTTTTGAGCCAACAAAATAAATATTTTTCAAAAAACCTTTTTTCGTTTTTCAGGATTAAATACAGCAGAAAAACTTTTTATAGGCAAGCCACACAGAAAACTTTTTCTGGGCAAGTCACTGCACGAGGCAGTGGGCACACAATTTTGGACAGCCTATAGACCCAACAAAAAAATGTTTTCAATGTTGATTCGCTTATCACTAACAAAACAAACAATAGGGACTTTTTTTCTCAAAGAGCCAAATCAAAAATTAAAAAGTAATTATTTCATTTTCACATACACAGGGGTTAAAGCGCTTCCCAAATTAACATAGTTTGCAGGATGTTATAGTCGCTAGATAGTCTGGGCTGCTGATGAACAAAGAACTGGTCCAAGACCAGAGTCTGGACATTGTCTGGACAATGGTCAGACAAAAGTCTGGATAAAGCATGCACAATAATCTGATCGGAAACCAAGTGTGGTTATTGATCTCAGAAATTCTGATCTGAGAACAAGGTCTAAGCGTAGTCAAGAAGTCCAGTTTTTTAAAATTTCCTTCCCGCGCAATCTAGATAAATAAATCCTACAAAATTAAACTGTAGAAGCATTTGAAATTCGAATTCAAATTTGTGAGTTAGTTCTGGACACTTTTTTGAGCCAGCAAATTAAACATTTTTACAAGACCTTTTTAATCGTTTTTGAGCAATAAAAAACAGCGATAAAAAGCTTTTTCTAGGCAAGCCACACAGAATATTTTTTCTGGGCAAACCACTGCACGAAGGATTGGGCACACAATTTTGGACTGCCTATTGACCCAACAAAATATTGTTTTTTCTTACGTTTTTTCGCTCATCATCAACAAAACAAACTATAGGTCTGTTTTTATCTTACGGAAGCAAGACCAAAAATCAAAGACTAATTATTTGAGTTTCGCGTGCACGGGGGGGGGGGGTGGGTAAAGTGCTTAACAAAATTAACAGCGTTTGCAGGATATTATAGTAACTAGATAGCGTGGGCTGCTGTTGCACAAAGGACTGATCCGACACCGGAGTCTGGTCAGTGTCTGGACAATGGTCCCAGAAAAGTCTGGATAAGGTATGCGCGATGATCTGATCGCAGACCCAAGTGCAGTTAAAGATCCCAGAAAGTCTAATCTGAGAACAAATTTAAACCCTAGTCATGCAGTCCAGATTTTTACACTGTCATTCCTGCGCAAGCTAGATAATTAAATCTTAAACAATTAAACTGTAGATGCAATTGGAATTCGCTCCCAAATATAAGCTTGGTCTGGAGACTTTCTTGAGCCAACAGATTAAACAATTTTTTTCAAAATTTTGTGCAATAAAAACAGCGATAGAAAAAATTTTCTAGGTAAGCCACACAGAAAAATATTTCTGGGAAAACCACTGCACGAAGCAGTCAAATTAATTAACTTAGATGCATTTGTAAATTGCACCCAAAATTAAGCTAGGTCTGGACAATTTTTTGAGCCATAAAAAGAAATAATTTCTTCATAAACCTTTTCTTTAATTTTTAAGCAATAAATACAGCAAAAAAATTTTTTCCAGGCAAGCCACACAAAAGAGTTTTCTGGGCAAGCCAATGAACGATGCAGTGGGCACACAATTTTGGACAGTCTTTTGAACCAACAAAATACTGTTCTTCCCAACGTTTATTCGCTTATCACTAACAAAACAAGCAATAGGGCAATTTTTATCTCAAGGAACTAGATCAATATTCAAAGAGTGATTATTTCAGTTTCACGTACACTGGTGATAAATTGCTCCACAAATAAACATAGTTTGCAGGATTTTATAGTCGCTTGATGGTCTGGGCTGCTGATGAACAAAGAACTGGTCCAAGACCAGAGTCTGGACATTGTCTGGACAATGGTCAGACAAGTTTCTGGATAAAGAATGCGCAATAATCTGATTGGAAAACCAAGTGTGGTTATTGATCCGAGAAAAACTGATCTGAGAACAAACTCTGAATGTAGTCGTAAAGTCTAGATTTCTGCGCAAGCTAGATAATTAAATCTTACAAAATTAAACTCTAGATGCAATTAGAGTTCAAACCCAAATTTGAGCTAAGTCTGGACACTTTTTTGAGCCAACAAAATAAATATTTTTCAAAAACCCTTTTTTCGTTTTTCAGGAATAAATACAGCAAAAAATTTTTTATAGGCAAGCTACACAATAAAGTTTTTCTGGGCAAGTCACTGCACGAGGCAGTGGGCACACAATTTTGGACAGCCTTTTGACCCAGCAAAATATTGTTTTTTCAAACGTTTACTCGCTTATCACTAACAAAACAAACAATAGGGCTATTTTATTTCAAGGAAACCAGATCAAAACTCAACAACTAATTATTTCAATTTCTACTACACTGGGGGTAGAGTGCTTCCCAAACTAACAGCGTTTGCAGGGTGTTATAGTCGCTAGATAAGTCTGGGCTGCTGTTTAACAAAACACTGATCGGAGACCAGAGTTTGGACATTGTCTGGGCAATTGGTCACACAAAAGTCTGGATAAAGCATGCACAATAATCTGATCGGAAATCCAAGTGTAGTTAGTGATCCCAGAAAGTCTGATCTGAGAACAAAGTCCGAACGTAGTCATACATTCTAGGTTTTTTCAATTTCATTTCGGAGCATGCTAGATATTTAAATCTTAAAAATTAAACTGTAGATGCAATTGGAATTCGAACCCAAAATTAAGCTTGGTCTGGACACTTTCTTGTGCCAACAAAATAAACATTTTTTTATAAAACTTTTTTTTCGTTTTATTTTTTGCAAAAGAAACTAGACTGACTATTGACTTAACTGACTGACTATTTAGACTGACTATTGACCCAACAAAACAATGTTTTTTCCAACGTTTTTTCGCTTATCAACATCAAAACAAACAATAGGGATGTTTTTATCTTTGGGAAGCAAGATCTAATCCCAAAGACTAATTATTTCATTTTCACATACAGTGGGAGTAAAGTGCATGCACAATTAACAGCGTTCGCGTGATTTAATAGACGCTAGATAGTCTGGGCTGTTGTTGATCAATGGACTGATTCGAGACCAGATTCTGGGCATTCTCTGGACAATGGTCAAACAAAGGTCTGGATAAAGCATCCACGTTAGTCTGATCTGAGAACAAACTCTGAACGCAGTCATACAGTCCAGATTTTTACAATTTCATTCCTGCGCAAAATAGATAATTAAATCCTAAAATATTAAACTGTAGATGCAATTGGAATTCCAACCCAATTTTAAGCTTGGTCTGGACACTTTCTTGAACCAACAAAATGGATATTTTTACAAACGTTTTTTTCTTTTATGAGCAATAAAAAACAGCAATAAAATACTTGTTCTAGACAAGCCACACCGAAAAATTTTTCTGGGCAAGCCACTGCAAGAAGAAGTGAGCACACAAATTTGGACAGCCTAGTGAACCAACAAAATACCGTTTTTACGAACTTTTTTCCTTAACACCAACAAAACAAACAATAGGGCTATTTTTATCTTAGGGAAGCAAGATCGAAACCGAAAGACTAATTATTTCATTTTCACATACAGTGGGGGTAAAGTGATTGCCAAATTAACAGCGTTTGCAGGGTGTGATAGCCGCCAGATAGTCTGGGCTGCTGTTGAACAAAGGACTGATCCGACACCAGAGTCTGGGCAATGTCTGGACAATGCTCACATAAAGGTCTGGATAAAGCATGCACGATAGTCTGATCGGAGAACAAACTCTGAACGTAGTCATAAAGTTCAGATTTTTACAACTTCATTCCTGCGCAAGCTAGATAATTAAATCTTAAAATGTTAAACTGTAGATGCAATTGGAATTCGAACCCAAATTTAAGCTTGATCTGGACCTTTTCTTGAACCAACAAAGTAGACATTTTTACAAACCATTTTTTCGTTTTTGGCAACAAAAACAGCGATAAAAAACTTGTTCTAGGCAAGCCACACAGAAAAAATTTTCTGGGCGAGCCAGTGCACGAAGCAGTGGTCACACAAATTTGGACTGCCTATTGACCTAAACAAATGCTGTTTTTTCCAACGGTTATTCGCTTATCATCAACAAAACAAACAATAGGGCTAATTTTATCTTAGGAAAGCAAGATCAAAACTCAAAGACTAAATATTTCAATTTCACATACACGAGGGGTAACGTGCTTCCCAATTTAAAAGCGTTTGCAGGTCTTATAGTCGCTAGATAGACCTGGCTGCTGTTGAATAAAAGGACTGTTCCGACACCAGAGTCTAGACATTGTCTGAACAATGGTCCCACAAAAGTCTGGATAAAGCATGCACGATAGTCTGATCAGAGAACAAAGTCTGGACTTAGTCATATGGTACAGATTTTTTCAACTTCAATCCTGCGCAAGCTAGATTAATAACTGTTAAACAATTAAACGCACAAGAAAAACATTTTCTAGGCAAGCCACACAGAAAATTTTTTTCTTGGGAGGCCACTGCATGAAGCAGTGGGCACACAAATTTGGACGGCGTATTGAGCCAACAAAATTAATTGTTTCCAACGTTTATTCGCTTATCACCAACAAAACAAACAATATGGCTCTTTTTTATTAAGGAAACCAGATCAAAACTCAAAGATTAGTTATTTCAATTTTAATTACACTGGGGAGCTTGAACCAAGCAATTTGGTACAATATCAACAGTTCTTTCGCCCGTTCAAAAGTGAACATTTCGTTGTGTTCGAAAAACACTCTATTTAATAAAATTCGGGTTTTACAAAACTTTCCAGAAAAAGTTTCAACCGAACTCCTAAGTTCTGCCACAGAAAAACCTGACGTTCAATTGATTCTCACAAAATTGTAATCAGAGGCGATGGCTTGAATCTTGAATTTTTTGATCCGGGACAAAAACGGTTACACTAATGTAGCTTTTTTCCTTCGGAGGAGTGGAAGTCAAGTCTGATTTGTTGCCGTTACGGTATGGCACAGACTGATCAATCAAGTGCTCAGAGTTTGATAAGAGCCTAATTAGAATTGGCTTGAGCCTCAACCTATATAGACTATTCATAGGCCCACCAAAAACTCTCAGCGAAAAATTCTGAGCTTTTATTGCTATTCTAATGGAGGCGAACTTTACGGTCTAGCAGATCTCAACAGGATCTGTCTACTATTGGGATAGCCTTACCTGCACCCCCGTTCAGAATCGTATCAGAGTAAAAATAACAGCCCGGGCTGAACGTCCAATCTTAATCTATATTGAGAAAATTTTTCAGGATTTTCACTCCTGGATAGTCTGAAGAGGGCCCTGTTCAGAGTCCTCATAGTCTGATCAGTCAGATCAAACGTATTTTTGTCATGGCACAATCTAAAATCTAAGGAGTCTGAAATAAGGTCCATCCAATACATAGACCCAAGCCACATCTGATAAGATTGTTTTGTATGAACTGAACACAGGGGTCGGGTGAAAAGTGCTTCCCAAATGTACAGCGTTTGCAGGGTGTTATAGTGGCTAGTCTATTGGGTGATAGTCTGTGCTGCTGTTGAACAAAGACTGATATGAGACCATAGTCTGGACCTAGTCCTGACAATGGTCTCCTAAAACTTGGATATAGCATCCTCAATATTCTGACCAGAGACGTAAATGTGTGGTTCATGATCCCAGGAAAGTCTGATCGGAGAACAGTGTTTGGACGTAGTCATATAGTCTGGATTTTTTCAACTTCATTCCTTGCGCAGGCTAGATTAATAAATTCTAAAAAAAATAAATTGTAGATGCAATCGGAATTCGAACCCAATTTAAATTTGCTCTGGACACTTTCTTGACCCAAAAAAAACAATTTTTACAAAAAGTTTATTCGTTTTTGAGCAATAAAAAACAGCGATAAAAGCTTCTTTCTAGTCAAGCCAAACTGAAACTTTTTTCTAGGCACGCCACTGCTCGAAACAGTTGGCACACAAATTTGGATAGCCTATTGACCCAACAAATTACTGTTTTTTCCAACGCATATTCGCTAATCGTCACCAACAAAACAAACAATATGGCTCTTTTTTATTAAGGAAACCAGATCAAAACTCAAAGATTAGTTATTTCAATTTTAATTACACTGGGGAGCTTGAACCAAGCAATTTGGTACAATATCAACAGTTCTTTCGCCCGTTCAAAAGTGAACATTTCGTTGTGTTCGAAAAACACTCTATTTAATAAAATTCGGGTTTTACAAAATTTTCCAGAAAAAGTTTCAACCGAACTCCTAAGTTCTGCCACAGAAAAACCTGACGTTCAATTGATTCTCACAAAATTGTAATCAGAGGCGATGGCTTGAATCTTGAATTTTTTGATCCGGGACAAAAACGGTTACACTAATGTAGCTTTTTTCCTTCGGAGGAGTGGAAGTCAAGTCTGATTTGTTGCCGTTACGGTATGGCACAGACTGATCAATCAAGTGCTCAGAGTTTGATAAGAGCCTAATTAGAATTGGCTTGAGCCTCAACCTATATAGACTATTCATAGGCCCACCAAAAACTCTCAGCGAAAAATTCTGAGCTTTTATTGCTATTCTAATGGAGGCGAACTTTACGGTCTAGCAGATCTCAACAGGATCTGTCTACTATTGGGATAGCCTTACCTGCACCCCCGTTCAGAAGCGTATCAGAGTAAAAATAACAGCCCGGGCTGAACGTCCAATCTTAATCTATATTGAGAAAATTTTTCAGGATTTTCACTCCTGGATAGTCTGAAGAGGGCCCTGTTCAGAGTCCTCATAGTCTGATCAGTCAGATCAAACGTACTTTGGTCATGGCACAATCTAAAATCTAAGGAGTCTGAAATAAGGTCCATCCAATACATAGACCCAAGCCACATCTGATAAGATTGTTTTGTATGAACTGAACACAGGGGTCGGGTGAAAAGTGCTTCCCAAATGTACAGCGTTTGCAGGGTGTTATAGTGGCTAGTCTATTGGGTGATAGTCTGTGCTGCTGTTGAACAAAGACTGATATGAGACCATAGTCTGGACCTAGTCCTGACAATGGTCTCCTAAAACTTGGATATAGCATCCTCAATATTCTGACCAGAGACGTAAATGTGTGGTTCATGATCCCAGGAAAGTCTGATCGGAGAACAGTGTTTGGACGTAGTCATATAGTCTGGATTTTTTCAACTTCATTCCTTGCGCAGGCTAGATTAATAAATTCTAAAAAAAATAAATTGTAGATGCAATCGGAATTCGAACCCAATTTAAATTTGCTCTGGACACTTTCTTGACCCAAAAAAAAAAACAATTTTTACAAAAAGTTTATTCGTTTTTGAGCAATAAAAAACAGCGATAAAAGCTTCTTTCTAGTCAAGCCAAACTGAAACTTTTTTCTAGGCACGCCACTGCTCGAAACAGTTGGCACACAAATTTGGATAGCCTATTGACCCAACAAATTACTGTTTTTTCCAACGCATATTCGCTAATCGTCACCAACAGAACAAACAATAGGGCTAACTTTCTCCGAGGGAAGCCAGATCGAAAACTCAAAGTTTACTTATTTCAATTTCACATACAATGGGAAGCTCGAACCAAAATACTTGACAATTCTTGACCAAGACTTGACAAGTCTTGAGTCACGTTTTTAGCAGTTTCTAGTGATGACTTTCTTTCAATTCACAACGAAAGAAACAGGCAGCAATTTTTAATGACTTGCTCTCAAAACTTTCCAAGGTGAAAAAGAAGCACAAGAAACCGGGAGCACTTCTGCAAGTTTATTTGACAGAGAATGGAAAAAAATCTGATATCACGCACATACGCCAATAATGGTCACTCTTTGCTGCCCATTTGATAAAATTGGTTTCCCAGTAAATGTATGCGGTATTTTAGGTTGGTAGCGGCGCAATCAAAAAAGTTGGTGTGATTAACGTACTTTTCCTAAATATCTGACTAATTTAAGTGAAATTGAAATGCACTATTCAAAAAAAAATAACGTCTTCTCATAACTCTACTTTGCTTAGTAACATTGCAATATTAAAGACGTGTCAAGTCTTCTTCAAGACATGGCTCACGATTTTCCAAGTCTCGGAAAATACTTGACCCAAAACTTGCCAAATTCTGGCTAAGACTTGATTTAGACTTGACAACTCTTGAGCAAGCCTTGATAAGTGTTCACAAGTATTAAAACTTGAAAAAAGGCGTGTTCAGCATTAATTGGTCAACACCTGTATTTCACTGCAGAAGTTCTGATCAAGACTTGGAACTGATTCCGGGAATAATGACAAACTTAATATCAAGAAAACTTTTAAAAAAATAATGATAGCAAAAAAATTAAATACACTAAAAAACATTAATATTAAAAAAGTTTTAAAAAAATGGACTGAGAATAATTAAACAAATAAAAATAACGATAATAATAAATTGAGGGGGAATTTCACTTGTTAGGATTGATCGAAACCAAAGCTACGGAAGTTTGAATTTTCTGTAGAAATATTTCTTTGCGGTTTGTGGCACGCACAGTTAGCTAATCGCAAGGTTACGAGGCAAATTCTGTTATCCTGAACGCGAGTTCTCCTTGATAAAAAGACCAAATGCCTAATCTAGTTTCTTTGTGATTCTATATTGAAACACCTTGCAGCTTCGGATTCGTTGAAGTTGTTCCGTTGCATCCAGAAACCGTTAAGCGTTGAGTTTTCATTTTTTTAAAGTGGACAGGGTGTAGTAACATACAGATTGTGTACTGGAATTACGGCTTGAATGATAAGTTAGCGTAAATACAAATAACAATAGTTTCGATTTTGACAGCCTTATCTAGCGCACAATGTTTTCTCGAGGGTAAAATTATAATCTCCAAGGAGAACTACGAAAATCACATGCAATAAGAGTGGAATGTAGAATTGCACAAAAAACTAAATTATTAAAATTGCTCAACTTAGGGAGTTTAGGAAGTTCAAATTGAACAACATCAATTCACAACTAGGTATTACACGAACCACTCTGAAAACAATCAGTTATTGAAAGATTCCATTGCTCGACAACTACCAACCAGTTAAAGTCCTTTATCTGAGGAATACACTACGCCACAAAATGTATTCTGAACCTGGCAAAATTGCCTAATTCTTTATGAGAAAAGAAAAACAGGAAAACTCAATCAGTTTGTCAGATAGTCATCAATCAAACATGTAAAGCGATCAAATGTGTAACATCCGCAACAACAAAAAGTCTGCGCTACTATCCTATTTAAGAAACCACAGTTTAAAGTGACGCCTCTAAAGAAAACTTACGGGCAGTGAGTGTTTGAACAAAAGACGAATTATGTACAACGAAAAAAGCATAAGCCTCCAGATTTTCAAACGAAGCCAAACAAGCGTATAGTATCAATGAACTAGTAAATTTACATCCGTTGCAAATGAGAACAGTTAAGCGATACTTTTAAGGCAAAAGTTTTACAGTTAAAACCCGATCCATAATACCTACCACCCATGCTTAAAATGGTTCTAATGCAGCAAAATTGTAATGCACGTTTTGTTAAGGGCCAGATAAAACTAACAAAGCACAATCTTAAAATCAACACAAAGTCTTCCAATTCTTTGCAAATGGGATGCCTGATATACACATTTATAACAACCAATTCCCAGGATGAAGTCCGCAACCCAAGGCAGGTATGGGCCAGACCGACTTGGGTCGCGGACAGGGGGGTTCAGACAGAACAGACTCGAATTCAGGTATGGGCCAGGCAGAACAGCTTGGTCACCCTGAGTCAGACCGAACAGACTCAAGGCCAACACTGGACCAGACAAAACCAATCCAAGATCAACCCTGGGCCAGACAGAAAAGACTCAGGACCTGGGCCAGATAGAACAGACCCAAGACCCACGCTGGGCCAGACCGAACAGACCTGGCCCAGAACCCGGGTTGAATTTTTCCGCCCAAAATAATGTAAGAGTGGGGCTGCAATGGGAGGATTTTTTAGGAAAATGCAGCTCAAAACTCTTACGTCTTTTTGGGCTGCATTGGGCTTCCAAGGGGGGTAAAATGGTGTAAGAGTGAAGGGGTAACAGACAAATTAACCCCCCACTCTTACATCTTTTTTGGTCTGCCAAGGGGGGTAAAACGATGTAAGAGTTCGGTGTAATTTGTCTTTTACCCCCTCACTCTTACACCAATTTACCCTCCTTTGCAGACGAAAAAAGATGTAAGAGTGGGGGGTTAATTTGTCTTTTACCCCCTCACTCTTATACCATTTTAACCCCTTGGAAGCCCAATGCAGCCCAAAAAGACGTAAGAGTTTTAAGCTGCATTTTCTTAAACAAATCCTCCCATTGCAGCCCCACTCTTACGTCATTTTACCCCCCTTGGCAGCCCAACTCTTACATCATTTAACCCCCTCAATCTTTTAGCCCCCATACCTGAAGACTACCAGTCTTGAACCCACAACCTCTGTACCCTCAGCTGCGTCGCCTCATCCTCCAGACCATCGATGCTTGTCCAACTCTTGACGATATATATATATATAAATAATAATTGTTAGAATTGCCCCATCACAACAAATTACCCCCTCACTCTTACATCGTTTTACCCCCCTTGGCAGCCCAACTCTTACATCATTTTACCCCCTCTGAACAAATTACCCCCTCTCTTACACCATTTTACCCCCCTAGGCAGCCCAACTCTTACCTCATTTTATCCCCTCTGGACAAATTACCCCCTCACTCTTACACAATTTTACCCCCCTTGGCAGCCCAACTCTTACCTCATTTTATCCCCTCTGGACAAATTACCCCCTCACTCTTACATAATTTTACCCCCCTTGGCAGCCCAACTCTTACATCATTTAACCCCCTCAATCTTTTAGCCCCCATACCTGAAGACTACCAGTCTTGAACCCACAACCTCTGTACCCTCAGCTGCGTCGCCTTATCCTCCAGACCACGATGCTTGTCCAACTCTTGACGGTCTATATATATATATAAATAATAATTGTTAGAATTGCCCCATCACAACAAATTACCCCCTCACTCTTACATCGTTTTACTCCCCTTGGCAGCCCAACTCTTACATCATTTTACCCTCTCTGAACAAATTACCCCCTCACTCTTACACCATTTTACCCCCCTAGGCAGCCCAACTCTTACATCATTTTACCCCCTCTGAACAAATTACCCCCTCACTCTTACACCATTTTATTCCCCCCTTGGCAGCCCAACTCTTACCTCATTTTACCCCCTCTGGACAAATTACCCCCTCACTCTTACGCAATTTTACCCTCCTTGGCAGCCAATTCTTACATCACTTTACCCCCTCTGAACAAATTACCCCCTCACTCTTACACCATTTTACCCCCCTTGGCAGCCCAACTCTTACATCATTTTACCCCCTCTGAACAAATTAACCCCTCACTCTTACACCACTTTACCCCTCTTGGCAGCCCAACTCTTACATCATTTTACCCCCCTGAACAAATTACCCCCTCACTCTTACACCATTTTACGCCCCTGGGCAACCCAACTCTTACCTCATTTTACCCCCTCTGGACAAATTACCCCCTCACTCTTACACAATTTTACCCCCTTGGCAGCCCAACTCTTACATCATTTTACCCCTCTGAACAAATTACCCCCTCACTCTTACACCTTTTTACCCCTCTAGGCAGCCCAACTCTTATATCATTTTACCCCCTCTGAACAAATTACCCCCTCACTCTTACACCATTTTATTCCCTTGGCAGCCCAACTCTTACCTCATTTTACCCCCTCTGGACAAATTACCCCCTCATTCTTACACAATTTTACCCCCTTGGCAGCCCAACTCTTAAATCATTTTACCCCCTCTGAACAAATTATCCCCTCACTCTTACACCATTTTACCCCCCTTGGCAGCCCAACTCTTAACTCATTTTACCCCCTCTGGAAAAATTACCCCCTCACTCTTACACAATTTTACCCTCCTTGGAAGCCCAATTCTTACATCACTTTATCCCTCTGAACAAATTACCCCCTCACTCTTACACCATTACACCATTTTACCCCCCTTGGCAGCCCAACTCTTACATCATTTTACCCCCTCTGAACAAATTACCCCCTCACTCTTACACCACTTTACCCCCCTTGGCAGCCCAACTCTTACATCATTTTACCCCCCTGAACAAATTACCCCCCTCACTCTTACACCATTTTACCCCCCTTGGCAACCCAACTCTTACCTCATTTTACCCCCTCTGGACAAATTACCCGCTCACTCTTACACCATTTTACCCCCCTTGGCAGCCCAACTCTTACATCATTTTACCCCCTCTGAACAAATTACCCCCTCACTCTTACACCATTTTACCCCCTGGGCAGCCAAACTCTTACCTCATTTTACCCCCTCTGGACAAATTACCCCCTCTCTCTTACACAATTTTACCCCCCCCCCCCTGGCAGCCCAATTCTTACATCATTTTACCCCCTCTGAACAAATTACCCCCTCACTCTTACACCATTTTACCCCCCTTGACAGCCAAATCTTACCTCATTTTACCCCCTCTGGACAAATTAACCCCTCACTCTTACACAATTTTACCCCCCTTGGCAGCCCAACTCTTCCCTCATTTTCAGCCCTCCTCCCATTGCAGCCCATTGCAGCCCACTCTTACATGGCATATTCAGTCAGGGGGGGGGGTAATTCCTTAAAAGTCCTCCCATTGCAGCCCACTCTTACATGGCAATTTCAGTCAGGGGGTAATTCCTTAAAAGTCCTCCCATTGCAGCCCATTGCAGCCCACTCTTACATGGCAGTTTCAGTCAGGGGGGGTAATTCCTTAAAAGTCCTCCCATTGCAGCCCATTGCAGCCCACTCTTACATGACAATTTCAGTCATGGGGGGTAACTCTTGAAAAGTCCTCCCATTGCAGCCCATTGCAGCCCACTCTTACATGACAATTTCAGTCATGGGGGTAATTCCTGAAAACTCCTCCCATTGCAGCCCATTGCAGCCCACTCTTACATGGCAATTTCAGTCATGGGGGGTAATTCCTTAAAAGTCCTCACATTGCAGCCCATTGCAGCCCTTTCTTAAATGGCAATTTCAGTCAGGGGGGTAATTCCTTAAAAGTCCTCCCATTGCAGCCCAACTCTTACATCATTTTACCCCCTCTGAACAATTTAACCCCACACTCTTACATCAATTTACCCCCATAGACAAATTACTCCCCCATTCTTACATCAAAATGGGAGGATTTTAGGGAGAACATTCGACCCGGGAAGTATGATATATTCATTTTGCATTACCCTTTTGCTATAATATATTCATTTCATAAAAACTGATGATTGCACTATTTATTTCATCTAAGGAAAAACCAACTATGAGAGTATTGCCAAAGAAAACAAATCCGAAATTTTGACAACAAATTTTATTTAGTATATCATTTTTTTGTTTTTTTCTGACTCAATGGATGTGTTTAGACAGCTTTCCATAAGAGAATTCGTGGTCTCCAGTTTATCAAAAGGGGACCGATGATTAGGTATGGACCAGACCAAACAGACCGAAGCCTGGGTGTGAACCAGAAGAAACAGACCTACGATTGGGAATGGGCCAGAGCGAACAGACCCGCGACTGGGTATGGGCCAGACGAAACAGACCGATGTTTGGGTATTGGCCAGACCGAAGAGACCAAAGTTTGGGTATGGACCAGACGAAACAGGCCAATGTTTGGTTATTGGCCAGACCGAACATACCCAATTCAGGTATGGGCCAGACAGAACAGACCAAATTTCGGTATGGGCCAGACTGAGCGGCGCGATCGAAAATTTGTCCAAGCTATGAGCTCGGTCGCACGGGACCCCTCTGTCCGCGACCCAGGTCCGTTTGGTTCATACTTGTCTGGGGTCGCGGACTTCATCCTGGGTTGTACAGAATCAATCAGTAAAAAAAAACAAATTTAATTTTTCTCCTGCCTAACAAAACATTTTCCGCAAGCACCAAAGATGCTACGAAGAATTAAAGTTGTGCTACATCAACACCATCGACGTCATCCAGTACAGCAGCACTCTCGACAGAGGTATGAAATTGACAATAAAAACCCTGTAAATCCATTTCACTTACCTCAGTGAAAAATCTGGATGCGGTGTTCAATGAGATATAAAAGTGCATCAGATTGAACGATAAAACTATTTGGGATCTATTCTGTTTTGCCCCCCCCCCCAGTGCTTTTACGCCCCCAGTTACAAATTATATGTTGTTATATAGCACTTTACTATGTAAAAATAGCACGTGCTCCTGGAGGGCGTGAAAAAATATAAGCTCGCTAAGGTGGGTGGGGGGAGGCAAACAGAATAGATCCGCAATTTGTAAATTTAAGCAATCAAGTGTTTTTGCTATTTGGAGATTTCGGAGTGCAGAAAAGGATGCATCATTATCGAACAATCCGGTTGATTTTCCTAATTCAACAAGAGATTCTGTTCTCGATGTTTTCATGCACAACACTGTGGATGCTGGCGAGTGACAGCATTGACAAATAGTGACTGTTAGCCATTCTGTAACTGTTACCTAAAATAAAGTCGGGCATGCATCGAGAGATTTTACGATTTGCAGACTGCTAAAGTTTTAAATAAACGCATGCACGCAAAATTATAGATCTTTTATTAAAGTATTTTAGAACACGCAATTTATTACGTCTCACAAGACTATGCTTTAAAGGCAGCAAAGTGAAAAGAGCTGTGAACCCCAATGATTGTGGAGTTTTTATCGAGTAAGATCTGACAAATTTCTGACAAAAACCATCTTGCTAATAGCCTGTAATGGGATGCACCTTCTTATCAGATCTGATAAGACATTTATCAGATCTTATACGATAAAAATTCCTCTTATAAGATCTTACACGATAAAAATTCCTCTTATAAGATCTTACACGATAAAAATTCCTCTTATAAGATCTTACACGATAAAAATTCCTCGTATAAGATCTTACACGATTAAAATTCCTCTTATAAGATCTTACACGATAAAAATTCCTCTTATAAGATCTTACACGATAAAAATTCTTCTTATAAGATCTTATACGATATAAATTCCTCTTATAAGATCTTACACAAAAGAAAATCCTCTTATAAGATCTTACACGATAAAAATTCCTCTTATAAGATCTTACACGATTAGAGTTCCTCTTATAAGATCTTACAAGATAAAATTTCCTCTTATAAGATCTTACACGATAAAAATTCTTCTTATAAGATCTTCCACGATAAAAATTCCTCTTTAAAGATCTTACACGATAAAAATTTCTCTTATAAGATCTTACACGATAAAAATTCCTCTTATAAGCTCTTACACGATAAAAATTCCTCTTATAAGATCTTACACGATAAAAATTTCCTCTTATATAAATTCCTGAAGTATGTTATACAATGCACATTGAACACAATTCAGAGTTGTTCTCAAGCAGTAGCCGAAAAGCTACAGCATGCAACACTTAAGTGTCAGAGCAACAAAGAGAAAAAAATCTTATACTGTCTTCTAAGACTTATAAGATATTGTAAAAAAGATTATTTGAGTGGCAGGGGCTTTCTCCGAAGCGGTGATTATCAAACTAGGCTGAATTTTTTTTCAAAGACCAAAACTATCTTGGACTGCTAAGTTTAGCCATAGTACCCAGTTAAGACTCACACTAAAAATGTCGCCAAAACAGAATCAACAAGCATTTTTTTGTTTCATAATTGGTTAGCTGACCGATTCTAATTTACATACATAGGACCTTGACTACGTTATACGATTATATTGAAAAAATTAAAACATGTCATATCAGATCTTACACGATAAAAATTCCGTCTTATCAGATCTTACACGATAAAAACTCTGGTAAGGGGAATGTTTATCTTATAAGATGTCTTATCAGATCTTACACGAAAAAAATTCTGATAAGAGGAATGTTTATCTTATAAGATGTCTTATCAGATCTTAAACGATAAAAATTTCTCTTACCAGAATTTTTATCGTGTAAGATCTGATAAGAGGGATTTTTATCGTGTAAGATCTGATAAGATCTTACACGATAAAAATTCTTAGTCAGCATCTTATCAGATCTTACACGATAAAAATTCACAATCAGTGGGGAAAGTATTAAACTAGGTTGAATTCGCCGGCAGAAGATTACAGAGCTATGGGCGTCTTAAAACGGTTATTACACTAACTGATCAGAATTAGGTTGGTTTGTTTGGAAATAGGTAAACACGAAAACCAACAATTAAATGATTAAACGTGGAAGATTCACGACGTACAACTATGCATCAATTCCCATTCTTCCATCAAAATATGACTAAACATTCGACATTTGAGGCAAACTTTAGAACAAAAATTAATGCACTTTTTTCATTATCGATCACGAAAACATCAATCAGGAAAGCTTTCAATGTCTTGATCTTTTAAACTAAATAACTAGATTTTGATACGTTGCGATCAGATGTTTTCAGTTCTGCCAAGAATTGGTGTAGTAAAAACCCAATGAGTGCTGAGGGTGTACAACAGAGAAAGGAACGGATATAAAGAGACGGATCTCGTTCAGTTTAATCTTAGAGGGGGGATAACACAATCATTTTTTGAAGACTAATTCAAATCTGTAAGCGTTGAACACAACAGCAAAGACCTAAATCTTCCGCAGACAACAGTGACAGTAAAGGAAACTAGTGCAAATTTTAACAAAACTGGGAACATTCGTGACTGATATACACAATTGCAGAAATTTCAGACCAGCCAGATACACCGACAGACGTCCATCATTATTATCCAGGGATTTTTATCACCAACATCCGCGCTAAGGTAACTACATTCCCCTACAATTTACTGACGAACTACCATTGAAGAACGATGACTGACGAAAAATGCCAGACTTCTCCTATAGAAGTATTTTTTGTCGACTATCAAAACACGAATTGGCCTGGATGCTAAGAACGCGTCCAATAACTCATGAATTTTCTATATAACGGAACAAGTTTGTCGTCCCTCCGGTTCCTCAAAAACAGGTTAACAGCTCCGGTTTTCGCTAACAACTTCTAAATCTGGTGCTGTAGTGATTTCGACATTAAAACCGTTTGTTGGAGATCACATAGCAACATAGCGCTATTAAAGGCATAAAGATATCAGAATATCATGATTATGTTTTTAATCTGCTGAAAACAACAACTACGACAACAATTAAACGTAATTCCCCAAAAAACATTCATCATCGCAGCGAAGAAAACTTGCGTTAATTTACGTGTTCTTCTTGCGTTAAATTACGTGTCATGCGTAATATTTAGACTGAAATTGGTCGTTTTTGTTCAGTTTCTCTAAGCTTTTTGTTTTTCTTTGAGAGTGCCAATGAACTAATGACTATATTTTAATGAAATCGAATTGAATTCCTTTTTGTTTGTATCTGCTTGATCATTTTAACAATCTCTTAACGATCTGTTTTCTAGGACCTAAGCATGAGCTATTGAAAAGAAAGTAAGCTGAGAATTTTTTATTAAAATAATAAGAGGACTAAGGGTATCTATGAAGTAAAACTGCCCTGAGGGGATTTTTTTAAGATAATCAAAAGCCTATTTCATCTACAGAGAACGAAAGCACTGCTTCTTCTTAAAAGAACAATGAAGCTAATTTGGTCTACACAAATCAACGCTGAGGATTTTCTCAAATTAATCAAAAGGCTGAACTTATCTATAAAGAGCAATAGCTTTGAGGGATTTTTTTTAAAAATAATCAGAAGGCCAACTTATCCACTAAGAAAAAAGCACTGAGGATTCTCCAAAATAATCAATAGGCTAATTTTCTGCATACCGAAAAACAGCACTAGATGATCGTTATTTAAAAAAAAAACTGACGCTAGTTAATATAGAGTGTAGTGTTTGATTCGCCTATTAGTGTTTGACGCCATTTAAATGATCCCCAGCGGTTTCAAATTCACTGTCAGAAGAGATAAAATAAAGTATTTATAGCGATGTGTTAATTGCAGCTCATTCTTTGTACGCTTTCACTTAATTGTGAAAACAATGAACAAGTCTTACAATTTTCCGTCATCAATTTTGTAATTCTTGAATAAATCAGTGGCCGCAAGCAAAATTGATAACTTAATTCTGAGCAAAGCATAAAATTAAAAAGGAATAGGCATTCTCAAAATTGCGGGCATTGACGACGATACCCCTGCGTACAAACTGCAGACAATAACGACATAAAATCTTGAAATTTCGATCACTGACGAAATTTTGTAAAGATTGTTTGCCATTTTTATTGTCATTTTGGTCCACAATTTAAGCATTCTTCTTCCACGCGTTACGTGGTGGCAAAACATCGTCACTCATGTTCGCAAACGAGAAAATGCTGATGTGTAGGATTAGCGACGTAATGTGGTAATAAATTTTTGAAGTTATCTAGGAGGCTTTTCGGTGCATGGCAGTACATTTGCATACATTCATATAAGTAACCGTGCTATTTTCACTTATCAATTACCTTAACTATCTATTGTAAAAAGAATAAAATTTTTCTCCTTACGTGTTTCCTTTATTCAATAGCAGATCCAATAAGAAAATATATAAATATTCCCATCCGAAAATGACGAAATTCAATTTCTCTTGATAATGAAATCTGCTTTTTGGGATGCCGATATTTTATCGTTTGTCTTATCGTGCAGTACCCAGGATGAGGTCCCAGACGGAAAGTCGATATGTCCAGACCCAGATGAACGCACGACGGGGGTGTCGTGCGTTCAAATTTACATGGTCTGGAAACAAGGAAAAACGCACGAAAGTCTGGACATGAACGCACGAATAGTCTGGTGAACGCACGAAAGTCTGATCATGAACGCACGAATAGTCTGGTGAACGCACGAAAGTCTGATTATGAACGCACGAATAGTCTGGTGAACTCTCGAAAGTCTGGACATAGGCACTTTCCGTCTGGGACGGTCTGAACATAGGCACTTTCCGTCTGGGACGGTCTGGCCATACCGTCTTTCCGTCTGGGACCTCAACCTGGGTAGCGTCCACCTCATACATGCCTTGACAGGGTGGTGTTTTGCAAGTCAGCTGGACTCTAACCAGTTAAGTTGCATACAATAAGCAACAAAAGAAAGAGCTGAGAGAAGAGTTCTACAGGAACTCGTTCAGGGATTCATATCCTCGACCACACCTGACATTGCCTTCCCATGCTATCCTCGCCGTTACATTCCGTCAAACTCTCAAACGCTTTTATTGTCATATTGATTAACCAACACAATCTCAAACTATTAATTAAATTATAACATCAATTACTCGTTTGTAATTTATGAATCTTCAGGACCGAGTTGTCGGTTGCAGTGGCATTGTGAACCGCGATGATCAACGACTACCGGAATTAGCCTAGCGGCAGCCTCAAACTTCTAAGTAGTAGTAGTAGTAGTAGAGGTAGCCATTATGGAAATTGGTCCAAAAATGGTCCAATTTCCATAATTGGCCCTGCAGAACCCCACCCAATTTCCATTGCCCAATTTCCATAAAAATTTCCGTACCCAGTTTCCATAAATTTGATGTTCAATTTCCATACACAATTGAGGGCTATTTTCCATTTTGGCCCAGTCCCCAATTTCCATCCGTGGTCCTATGACTTCACTGACTAGAATGGAAATTTGGCAGCACCAAAATTGGTTGGTCAGTTGTTCATAAAAGCTCATAAAAACCCTCATGTTGATATATATAGCAATTAAACTGAATTTTGTTCAAAATTTTGTGAGGGCACTGATATGTTTTTATCCAATCTGGCCAATTTCTATGGCACAGTTGCTAGCGCTAATAGTGTTTTGGTTGACTTCTGTTATTCAAAAGTTATGAAGATTAAATTGGAAAGCTTCTTAATTGCACTGACTTTTCGAGAATTTGATTCGTTTTTCTCCTTTCTGAAACTCTTTGCCTAAAATTTTGTTCTTTGGTATTATCAATTTTTTTTCTCTAAAACTTTGTTATAGAAAATTAATGTTGGTATGTCTCACCTTTTCGTAACTGATTTTCACAAGCGCATTTTCTTGCCCGATAGACTTTATATGTGACAAGTTAACCACCGTAGTCCAAATTTCATCTAATGGGGAGCTTTTTAGAACATTCGAAAGGTATGATGGTGATAATGGGCTTAGTCCGCTCACTATTTGAATATAGACTCAACATTTTTTCAGCGGGTGGGGTTTAGGGGGGCACTTTCAGCCTGAGGCACAAGCTCCGGGCTCAAGGTGGCTTCCTATTTTTTGACCCTTTTGCAAACGAGCAATTACGATCGTCATTTTGGTGCCGTGTTTTGGTGACTGTGGACTTAGTCATGGCACCAAAATTTGTTCAACGTTTGTTCTTTTCTTACGCTTTTATCGCCTTCTAACAGGTCTAGATAAAATTTAATTGCCCATCAATGATCAAGTTAGGCAATAAGTAATGCGATTACACTACTGAGTTGGACTGGATGAAAAAACAGCTTGTGTTTTTTGTGGAAAACACAATTTTAATACATTTTTTTCACTCAGAAATAAAAATTGGATTTCTTTTCTATTTTACAAGTGCAATTTCTTGCCCGAGAGACTTCTTGCCCGAGAGTCTGGTGAACGCACGAAAGTCTGATCATGAACGCACGAATAGTCCGGTGAACGCACGAAAGTCTGGACATAGGAACTTTCCGTCTGGGACGGTCTGGACATAGGCACTTTCCGTCTGGGACGGTCTGGACATAGGCACTTTCAGTCTGGGACGGTCTGGACATACCGTCTTTCCGTCTGGGACCTCAACCTGGGTATGTATGCTATTGTTCAAACCTGAGCATTTTTTGGTAAAAAAAATGAGGAGGAGGCGATAAAAATTAGCAATTCAACTCTGAACTAATAATTTTAAGGCGCGAAGAGACACTATATCAAGGTATGGAGACTGTGTTAAATGTTTAATGTTTAATTTGAAATTTGATTTTAGAATGACATTAAGTTCTTTGACAGGACCAAGATTCTGCTAATTGCTATCTGTAAGAGATTTTTGATTAAATTATATTTGTCTCTATCTCATGTAAATAATTCATCAATAAAATGAAAAGCTGATGACAGGTGGAGCAGAAGAGTAGACTCCTAATCATTCGAGCAGGGATTTCACCGCCAAAAAATTAAAATGATTGGGGTGGAAGTTTTTATTTTGCACATCAGTTCATCTCCTCCTCCTAGAGTGTCTGGCGACGAAACTTCAGTCCGGGAAAACACATTAAGTGCAGGGTTTTGAGCAATTCAATGTTTTTTAGGTTGTTTTCTACAGACTTCAGATTTTTATTAGAGGTCTAAATACAGTTAGAGTACTGTTTTTGACTAAATCTTCAACAAAACTCTGTTCATGTTCTTCAAGTATTATGCCATCACGAAAATCTGTCTTCTTTCAAGTCACTTGTTTTTTCTTTTGAGCCATTGAGGAATGCTCGGTCGAGTTAACTTAACTGTAGGAGTTTAGTTTCGCTTGGCTAACGATGCAATTATTACTTGAATACTATCAACATAAACTAACTTACAACTTAACAGTGCAGTAGAAAATTTTCCCAAACCTCGAAAGAGAACAATTATCAATATTAAGCGCTCGTATAAAACAATAAGTCTTAGTTCTCCATCCATCGATTCTTATGAGCTCCCTTAGCACAGCTACTCCCGATTCAATCGAGGGTCATTCATCTTTGCGGCGAAGAATACTTCAATTTACACCTGCATAAAACTCTTTGTCAACTCCGACGGCGTTCTTGCTGAGCCATTTTTAAGTAAAGCGCTTATGATTAACTTTTAATTTAAACGCTTTCTTAGAAGTCTAATTTTAACCGTTACTTTTCACAGACTTTAAAAATAAATTAATCACTTCCCGTTTCTGATAGCATTATATCACTCAAAATGCTGCGTAGTTTGGAAATTTTTGTAATTTTTTCTCTGATTTGTGGAACTTTTGGTTTTAAATCTCGAGATGAGGAGCAAAAATTTGTGGCCGATCTTCTCAACAAGACTACGCTGAGTTCTGTACCAAGAAAGGATTTAGCTGTCATCTTTAGTGTTGCTCTTTATCAGCTAATGGAGATTAACGAGAAACACGGAACAGCTACGATGCGAATCTGGTTGATGGTTGCTTACCATTTACCCGAGATACAGTGGAACCCATTGGACGTTGACGGCGTCGATCTGATTTACCTTCCGCCGGATTCAGTCTGGATACCCGATATTTTATTGTTTGACGTTTCTGAAATAAAGTACGAAGCATTTGAGAATCAACTGATCCAATCGGACGGGCTGGTACATGCCAAAAATTCGATGACGACTTTCAAAGTTACGTGCAAGCTCAACTTTCGTTATTTCCCGTTCGATCAGCAAGACTGTCCATTGACGGCAGGTCAGTGGATTGCTCATTCAGGTAATTATATGATTGATGGAATTGATGGACCATCGGGTCAAATTCCTTATGAAAGCGCCGAAATTAGTGGCGAGTGGGAACTTAATTTGCCAATTACATACAGCGTGCAAGATATGGACAACTGGGATGGCTACCATGTCATAAAATTCAACTTCAGATTCAAACGTAATCCCGAGTTCTACTTGATAGTCCTGGTGGTTCCCTCCGTTCTGCTCGGAATCCTGCCGACGTTGGCATTCCTGATTCCAGTTGAATCCGGAGAGAAGATCTCTCTTGGATTGACAACTCTCCTGGCACAAGTTGTGGAGCTTCTCGTTCTCTCCGATATTTTGCCTCCCAGTTCCAGAGGTGGCTTCCCGATCTTCGGGCGATTGGTGATCTATTCGGTTGTTCTGATCGTCATCTCAATTTTTGAATCCATTATTGTAACGTGCGTTTACAACATATCGCCAGGAATTGCGATGAACTCAAAACTTGTGAGTTTACTCAATTCGCGAATTTTCAAATTTGCGTGCCTTTCGAAAATGAATGATTTAAATCGTTCCGCTGGGAAGTTCTCAAATTCTAATGGAAACAGAACGCATGCTGATAACAGACGTGTAGATGACATCAGTGCACACGAGCCAATTTTCGAGACACATAATTGGCAACTTCTGTCTCAGCTCATTGATCGACTGATGTTCATTGTTTATTTCATACTTTTGATTAGTGGCTTGACTTATTTCATTATTGCCATAAAAATATGAATGCTTGTGTGGATCCAAAATTTTGTGAAAGGTCACAATAAAGGGAAGTTTTGGCCGATACTCCATTTAATTGTGACTTTTGAGGCAAAACTTTGGTTCCAAGCAGCGAAAGTGCAATTTGCAAATGAGCATTATCGGGATTGTAAATCATTTACAAATTCCAAATTGGATTCTGCTCTTTCGAAACTAAGCAATTAAAAAATCAATAATAACGGATGCCGATTTGGCAAATCAAGCTTAGAAACCCTTTATTGAAGGAAACTACGCCCTAGGATTATTGGTCGAATCGAAACTTCTTTCAAAACTTCTTTGGAATATCTTAATTTTTCCTTGACTTTCCGTCCTTCTTGACGGAGAGTTGCGTTGAAGCAGGTTTGAAGAAGGGCTGAATTAGCGATGGTTAAAGTGGGTTTGAAGTAGAGTCTTTCCGAAGTCTGCAATTTGGGTCACTAGCTATAACAGAAAAAAACTCAACCAAAGACAAAAAGTCAAACACAAAAGACATACCCAAAAACGGGCAAATAAGATGAAACGTTTTTGCAATTCTTGCAAGACGTCCATTTTTCTGGCATATCTTGCAGAATATCCATTTTTCTCCCAAAATCCTGCAAAGGAATTTTTTTTGCAAGATTCTGACAGAATATTGCACAAGCATCTGGTGTCGCCTGGTGCAGTAAAAGAACAGGATTGTTCAAGTAAATTTTGAAACTAATTTTCAAAGTTTTGACACTATTCTTCATAAACCTCACCGAAAATATCTAACATCGAAAATTTAAAACGTTTAGGTGAATGTAATAACAGAGGCTAACGATTTGAAACAGTTGAAATTATTTATCATTTTTTTTTGTTTTGGTGCCCTTTTGGTGGGCGGAACTCTTTTGTTTGTTCTATTAACTCATAGAATTCAAATAAAACGTTCATCTAATGATTCAAAAACTTTCAAGATGCAAACGTTAGACTCAATCAAACGATTTAGGAGAAGTTGTCATTTTGGAACACCATCTTTCGTTAATTCTTCAATCGTCTTATTGCTTACAAAGTAATAAGCGATAAAAAATTCCCCTCATCAGGTGGACGCTATTCTTTGTAGCAATGTGTTTTTCCGCAATCCAGTTTCGTTTTTGTAATAAAAAATAATGAGATTTGTGGGATAATTAGCATTAAAGTTTTCTTTTTTTTTGCACTTAAAGCAGACGATAGGATCTCTCAAAATGCAAAGTAGTCAAGGAGGGCAAATTTCAAGTAGAGAAATCTCCTTCAAGTCTCTTAGACGTCACATAAAAGTTTTCCGTCCAAGGAAATCGCTGCTATAAAATTGCGACGTGTTATTAAGGACAGTTTACAAATAAAACTTTCAGTTTTGCAAAAAAAATTGATAAATTATTCTTTAACGTTTTTGCCCAAAATGTTACACAATATATACTGTAGAGCTTGACCGAAGATTTGAGAACAAAATTATCACAAAATTGAGGACTGCCTTGATGGAGAAAGGGCCAATTCTCTGGTCCGGCAACCCGATGAAGTTTTTCACATGTTGCAAGAAAAGCGAAAAAGTGCGTGAATGTTTTGCTGCGCAAATTTCACATGATTGTCTCTTGTATTAGAACAACAAATTTTCAGCCACTTTCTTCTTCTGTAACAGACTTGAAATTTTTAAAATTATTTGATTATTGTTCTCAAAAGGTTTTTAAAATTGCTAAATTATATTTCAAAAACAGTAGCTCCAATATTGAACAAACGTAGAAGAAGTGTTGTTCAAAAATGAATCAGCATAACGAACAACTTAAAAATATTTTGCAAGACAATTGATTTGGTCCGGCTTATAAATGTGCAAAATAAACGCTGTTGAGATCATTCTGCGGGAACGTGGAAGCTCGGACCCATTAATTTCTTTGCCATGAAGAATTTACCAGCTGTTTAAAGCAGCAATGACTTTCAATGCAAATAGGTTGTCATAAGATTGTACTCAACTTTGTTATGTTAGTGTAGATTGTCAATATTTGTATAAATGGGGTGCCTTACGAAAAATGGAAGTTTTCTGAAGTTACAGATTTTTAACACTAAAGGCAAAAAAATATGCAAAAAACAAACGAGTACCACATATACATCTCAATTAATATTGATACAAATTATACAATTAGTATCAGGTACACCAGAAAATTGGCTGAATTTGACTTCACAGAAATTTGATGAAACATATTATAACTACACTCTTATTAAATGGTCCAACTGTACCTGGACCTGACTGCCAGAGATTTTCTTTACCGCGGACTATTCAGTACTAATATATGGTGGCCACAGCAACCTTGACTAAGTGTTATGTTCAGTTAAACAACAGGGTCGATTTTTTTCTAAAATTCCTATAACAATACTGACTATTGCTTTTCATTATGATCATAGAAAATCAGAGAAAAAATAATATTTTTGGAAATTAGAGAGACGTCAATTCCGAGCATCATGATGGCATTTATTGTTTTACATAGATAATTAAGAGTTAAAACTAGCAAATAGCACTAAAATACCATTAAACCACCATTATTGTAGTCCATTGTAACCTTGGCAAAAACTTAACCGTGGAAAGCAAAAAAATGCAGTCACGTATCATGGTTTGGTTGTTAATTTACTGTTATTCAAAGATAGTGTCTCTATTTCTGATTAGACGAGCTTTTTTACAATAGACTTCTCCGACTCCTTCCCTCCCCACTAGACAATTACAGAAACCCATATCGCCCGTATTGATCCACCTTATCGCGTCTCCTGCCCCCCCCCCCCCCCCCCACCCCTCTCCAACGGGACTAAAACCAACTATTCTTCATCAAACCTAAACCTATCGCCGCATCCCTCCAATAAAATCTAAAGCTACAACAAGGAGGAATGGTAATGTGCGACTGCACACAAGGTTCCGACCCCACTCATACACAACTTTGGCATAATTGTCTAATAGTCATAATAGTACAACCCGATAATTCAAGTATTTTTGAAAAAAAATTGGGGTATGAACAAAAAAATAGCATCCAAGCAAAAAAACTCAGTAGAGTAAAAAAAAGATGCATTAGATTGATGAGATATACCAATATTAAGCAAAGCGAGTCAAGACGAACAACAAAACCAAACAACAACAACAAACATTAATTACATTAAAAACATTATGTCCGTTTAAAAAAAATTTATTTAAAGTCAAAATAGCGTGAGGTAAAACTGAAATTAAACAAAATAACTTGTAAATCACCAGCAAAGATATGGAACCAGTCCATAATAAGGCTTGGTAACAATTAGACAAAAACGAACAAAAACAGTAAAATTGAAATTTTCGCTTATCCTTAAAAAATAAAACAATTGATTTCAAGGTAATGAAAACCATTAGAAAGCAGCTGAATTATAAAGTATCCCTGAGGTTTGCCAAAACCGGTGCTTCTATAGAAAGGGATTAAGAACAGTCAGTTTTCAATTTTTTAAACGGTTACAAAAAGAACAACAAATAGACAAAAAAAAAACAAAAAATCAATTAAAACTTGCAAGAAAACGCTTTCGAAGCCGTAAAGCCGTATTTTGGCCCTCAAAATATGTTTGATTGCACCTTCATTGAACACCAATAATGTAGTGTGTGACCTCTTTTTAATGAAACTAGGTAACAAGTAGACAAAAAAAGCAAAATTAGTTGACATTTAATGTTTTCGAAAAAAAATTATTTTCAAAGACATGAAAGCCATTAATTACAAAGTGAAAAAATTTAAAAGGTTTGTTTATTCCTCCAAAGGAAGCTCTTGAGATATGCAATTATCCAGAATATGTTCTACAAAAAGCACGTAAAGTGTAAAAAAATTGAAAACCAATTTAATTTTTTCTATGAAAAACCCATGCCGAAGCCAGTGAAATCATAACGAATTCTTTAGAAACATTAGATTTTGTGGCACCAAATTTTTTTGAATTCTTTTTGTGGCAACAATAATGTCATATTTGATCTGTAATAAAAGAAATTTTGTAACAAACAGACAGAAAAAGAACAAAGTTGCGAAGTCAAAATGATTCATTTATTTTGTTAAACAATAGTTTTTAAAGTCATGAGAGTCTTCAGCTACCTATTAATATCAGAATATCGGCTCATCTATTTTTTCATAAAGAACTAATTAAACTGGGTTATTGTACAGCATATTTCATTCGACTAAAAAGACATAGTAAAAACGACAGTAAAAGACAAAAATTAAAAATTTAAATAAATTCTTCGAGAAAGTAGTGTCGAAGCTGTTAAAACCATAATCTATATCATTAAGGATTCCAATTTTATCAATTTTTTTGAACGCTAATAATGTGATATATGACCTGTCGATAACGTGATAATGTGACAAAATTAGATAACATGAAAAATGGGCAAATACGTAAAAAATAAAAAAAATTGTGAAATCTAACAGTATCAATGCCAGAAAACCGTAACTTGAAGCGTAAAACAGCAATAAAAATTGTAATTGAGTTCAATAAAAGGATGTATTATCCTTTTGATTATTGACGCTAAGCTTAATTTGAGAAAAACGGAGGCAAATTTAATAAGCCATTTTTAATTAAAAATCAAATAGGTTTAAAAGTCAGAACGACCATAAGCTTTCCAGTAAAAAAAAAACTAGATACATTAATTTGGAGCAAATTAGGAAGCCAATTGGACCTATCACTAGTGATTTTCGATTGGAAATGGTCTGTTATTCATTTAATACAAAAGATTTCGAGTTTTTTAATAAAAAAGACCTACTAATTACAATCCGAATTATTTTTGAATATTAACCATCCAATTTCGGCACAGAACTAGCTCTGCTAACGCCGTTTCACCATTAGGAACATTTAGTTTATCGATGGTCGTAGATATAGATTTTTTGTTAGTTAAAAAATCGAAAACAAATGCTGCGTTTTTGATATTCAACGAGTAAAGTTAGCAAAAAACGGCGAAGTTTTAATTACAGAGCACTCTCAACGGAAGTTGAAGTAGAAATAGTCCCCTTTTGAGTCTACAAAGGTTGTGTTAGTGGGCTTTTGGTGTGCTCTTCCCACAAATCTAATCGAATTGGACTAAAGAAACGTATTTCGCGCTCTGTTTTTGATGAAAAATTTGGAATTTTGAAATATTTTTTACTAGCGTAGACTTAGCCAGAAATTTAAATAAAAGTAGCCGACAATATTTTTTAGTCTTTAAAAGTAAAATCAACAACACTTTCTTCAAAAAATTTATCAAATTTTAGCAAAATTGACAAAATTTTAGTAAACAATTCCGAAAAATGTGGATAAAATCAACAGAATTCACTTTATTTTCTCTAAAAGTTTAAACTTCGATAACTCCCTGTAAAAAACTAAAATAAAAATGATCTTTTTATTTCCATATTCTACGCTGGGCAGGCTTTCTAATGATACCAGTCTCAACTCTATACGATGAATATATCGATCGGCCAAAATTGTCTGAACAAAAAAACCCATTTGAGTATATAGTTCGTCCCCCCTCAAGATGGATCGGAACAAAAACACAAAAGAGTGGTATAGAGAAGTTGGTTGTGACATTTGGCGGAGGTTACTTCTTCTGGTTGATGTTATTGTTGGACCCAAAACCTGCCGAGTGGACGCAAGTTCAACTTCCTTGACGGTAATGATGGAACAGGTGGAAGATACGTTTTGAAGATCAAAATTCAGTGCTGAAGAGTTTTAAATAGCAACACCTAGAGTATCAAGCACCCGTGCTATTGAATGAAAACAAATGTTTAAACTGACATGAAAATGTTGAGAAATGCTGAAAAACTTTATATAGTGTTTGAAGTAATTTGAAAGCATTTGTTTAGCATAAAGATTCATTGAATTTTAAAAGTTTTTTGAGCTCAAGTTGATGTTATGTTTTTACAATTCAGTCTAAAATCAGGCTGTTAGTTCACAATAATCAGAATATATACAGACTGGAGTTTCAAGATGGCCAAACAAAGCTCAGAATTGTAAATTCAACATCTGTAAATTCATCTTAAATTCACAAAGAAACGTCTTTTAAATATCATGATCAGAATTTTTGTCATAGTGACAATCAGATTAAAATTTTCTTGATTCAGTACTGAAGTATTATGCCGCTTAGGTCCGGCCGGGTAATCAGCACTGGAAAGGTTGAAGGGTCCAAATGGAACATAGGTTTTAGCTACGATTGAAAAAATTGAGATCAGTATATATTTCTGCGGAACAATCGGCTATTAAATGTGGAGAAAAACCATTGGTACACTATGTGCACTACGATAGAAAGCATCGGTATTTTATCTTGTGTTACACTCAATTTGAGCGATCTTAAGCGGGAGAAGGCATTGGTTTGTTGGTTTTCAAATGTTCATATGTTGAGATTTGCGACGGAAGAGATCGTGGATATTTAAGTTACTATTTAAAGTCAGCTATGTATTGTCGGCTACAAACTAAAAAAAGTTCAAGTAAAATTACCTGAAAAATCACCTGAATTTACCTGAATCGTTCAGGCAAATTGTTCTCACCTGAACAACACCTGAAAGCACCTGAAATTTACCTGAACTTCACCTGAACTTCTGGTTACCTGACTTTTTTTAGAGTGTATGTGTTGTACACCTAGTAAATTCCTTGTTACCGAATCAAAAAATCCCTATTAAAAAAGATGGTTTTCATATAAAGAAATTACTTCAAACGTAATAGAAAATTTTGCTATGTCGCAGTACTTTCTTAGGGCACTTAAATCAATCAAAGTCATGTGATCAGTTGCTTATGGAACTTATTTGTATTGTTTCAAGTGTCTCACCTAAATGAGACAATTTTCATTACTAGAGCAGAAAGATGATGTGACTGCAGCTTATAAAAAGCTAATGCTTGCAATAGTTTGCCGGAACGCGATAATCAATCATGATATCTCAAGTCTCAATTTTAATATGACCAGATTATGATCAGGTTATTTTTTCTCCTCTTCATAATGAGAAACCGGATGTCTGACTTTTTTGAGCAGTGAATTATTCCATTATTGGTTTCTCATTGTAACGGCTTCTTTCCTATCAAAGACAAGGAAAATTTTACACCACCCAGTTTGTTTCAGCGGTTTTAAATCGTTCCGGATATTGTGTTTTTGCAGTTAACTTTTGTGAACTGTATGATCCGCTATACTGTAGAATACCGTTGCATTAATTGATACTCAAAACTGATACGCAAATAACTACATGTCCAGCATTGCCGAATAAAAAATGGCTTTGCTTCAACTAAGCAATAACCCAAAAATTCAAATAACCACTTAGTCTCAAATTAGAAGTTTTTCAATGATTTCTCCTTAACTACAAATGCTAATGAAATTAAAGTGCACAGGGCTATGAACGTTAGGTCGGCCTATTATCTGATGTAAAAAGAAGCAACGCTCGGTAATTTGCGTTGATGCGGCTCTCTTTTATATTTTATAACCAATCTGAGTACATTGGCCAAAATATCAATGATGAATAACTCTGTAAGCAAAAAACCAAACTTGAGCAAAATTGGCATTGCACAACACTTTTATACAAGTAATCAGATGAAAAAGCAAATGAACTGTATTGGTTAAATGATCTTTGAGAAATAACACAAAAATTTTTAGCTCGGATTTTAATATTCTGAGTTATTTTAATCAACAACTTTTGTTTCTCAATTGGCCTTGATAAGACCAATATCAAAATTATGCTAGGTTTCGTTATAGCTGGTAAGATTAATTGATTATTTGCTTTGCGCAAAGTTTCTCTCACATAAGAACTTTGTTCGTCAGAAAGAAAGTTTTGAGAATATCAAAGTTAATTCTCTTTTTAACAAGTCAAATTAAGTTAAAACTGTACAATCACTAAAATGATCTACAAAAACAAGACATGATAACAAGTAGTTTAACGCTCAAGAAGGTGTGTTTCAATACGAACTGTATATCAGTTTAATGTAACCAAAATTTCCAATTTCGTCTGATTTTTGGTAGTTTTCGAAGCTCCTTATTTGCTACTAGTCTCTTAGGTTTACAGGTCAAATTGAACTCTTGGTTGGTTGTAGATCACTATGTCGTTTGGTTCTCTGACTACACTCAAATTGGTGTTCGGGACATCTTATACGGTGCCCCGCACTATCTGAATTGATATGAAAATTGCAAAATTTATCGAATCTGGCATATCAAGTTGGGTATTTCTTATTCCGTTTGAGCTCAATTTGTTTAATTGTGAACACGTGATTATGTGGCAATAATAGCGTAGTTGGGGTTTGAGTTTCACTTCATATATTATCATTACGCACTAATAATAGTTACTGAATATAAATGTTGAACAAATTGAACTAATCCATATGGCTTCGATAGAATCTAGCATTAAATTTTGCTTGTCATGCTATTGTGACTCCACTGCTTGAAACGGCCTTGAAGCGCTATTTACTTTGGCTGTTGACTGTCCCATATGAGATTTGCATAAACTTGTTTGACGAAAATGCTTTACCTGATCACCAAGTTCTTCTGCTCCTGCTAGGTAGGCTAAGCAAACGTTCTTGATGCCGAGCAGGAAGTGATTGGGGGTCAATGCTTCTAAGTCATTAACGTCTGAACTGACAGGTGTCAAAGGTCATGCGTTCAATTTCTGTACTACAATACATACCGTGGTTGAAAGAACGTCCTCGGTGACTGTTGTGTTTGTCATCACTGCATACACTGCTTTCTTGCAACTTCACTGTTCATGCAACCAACCGTTCCCATAAACTTCCAATGTGAAGTGCTGGTGGTTGGTTGTATTTCCATCTGATTGCTTGTTGAATTAAATGTTCTTCGATCCCTTATTTGTTCCATGTCGCAACGTACTCTGCAAACTTGTTCACCCTCAACAAAAATTGTACTGTTATTACTGGTGATTGTACTCGGTTTGCCTCTTCGTGCAATAAATATAATAATTGCACTGAGACAAGAATCTGTGTCCAACTTGGGTATCAATTCTATATGCACCGCTTTCATAATTAGACATGTGAAGAGACGACGCATCGTCGATTCTTGCTTCTTCGCCCAATCTTCGCAATGAAAGTGTTAAAGTAGTCAACCCCAACATTTATAAAGGCTGTTGAAACATCTAACCGCTCTACGGGTAGATCGGCCATTATTGGTGTTATCTTCTATGCTCTGCTTTTTCTACAGGCAACGCACTTGAGTTATTTTAATGAACAACTTTTGTTTCTCAATTGGCCTTGATAACACCAATATCAAAATTATGCTAGGTTCCGTTAAAGCTGGTAAGATTAACTGATTATGCGCTTGGCACAAAGTTTCTCTCACATAAGAACTTTCTTCCTCAGATAGAAAGTTTTGAGAATATCTTAGTTAGTTCTCCTTTCAACAAGTCAAAGTTAAGTTAAAACTGTATAATCAATAATATCATCTACAGAAACAAGACAAGATAATAAGTAATTTACCGCTCAAGAAATTGTGCTTCAATACGCACTGTGTGTCAATTTAAAATAATAAAAATCGCGATGTTCGTCTGATTTTTTTGATAGTTTTTCAAACTCCTTACAAGCTGCTAGTCTCTTGGGTTTACATGTCAAATTGAACTCTTGGTTGGTTGTAGATCACTATGTCGTTTGGTTCTCTGACTACACTCAATTTGGTGTTTGAGACATCTTATACGGTGACCCGCACTATCTGAATTGATATGAAAATCGCAAAAATTATCGAACCTGGCATATCAGGTTGGGTATCTCTTACTCCGTTTGAGCTCAATTTGTGTAATTGTTAACACGTGTACATGTGGCAATAATAGCGTAGTTGGGGTTTGAGTTTCACTTCATGTATGATCATTACGCAATAATAAGAGTTACTGAATATGAACTTTGAACAAAATCAACAAATCCATATGGTTTCGATAGAATATAGCATTAAACTTTGCTTTTCTTGCTATCGTGACTCCACTGCTTGAAATGGCCTTGAAGTGCTATTCAATTTGGTTGTTGACTTAGTAAGCTCGGTCACCACATTGCCGCCACTGTTTTCCATCGCGACGACATCTCTTTCATGTTGTACAGTAGTGAGCTTCACTATTGGTCTCTTGTAAGCTCTGTCGTTAGTTTGAAATATCGTTGATCGAATCACACCGTCAGACCCGTCGATGGCCTCCTTAACTCGACCTAGATTATAATATCCACGTTTACTGCTGTCTTCGATTAACCAAACGTGATCGCATTTTCTAAGGGTTTCGGTCAGCGTAGATCGCCATTTTTGCCGGTTACTCATCGTTGGCAAATATTCTTTACAAAATCTGTCCCATATGAGAATTGCATAAGCTTGTTTGACGAAAATGCTTTCCATGATCACCAAATTTTTCTGCTCCTGGTAGGTAGGCTAAGCAAACGTTCTTGTTGCCGAGCAGGAAGTGAGTGGGGTTCAATGCTTCCAAGTCATTAACGTCTGAAATGACAGGTGTCAAAGGTCATGCGTTCAATGTCTGTACTACAATACATACCGTGGTTGAAAGAACGTCCTCGCTGACTGTTATGTTTGCCATCACTGCATACACTGCTTTCATGCAACTTCACCGTTCATGCAACCAACGGTTCCCATAATCTTTGAAAGTGAAGTGCTGGTGGTCGGTAGAATTTCCATCTGATTGCTTGTTGAATTAAATGTTCTTCGATCCCTTATTTGTTCCATGTCGCAACGTACTGTGCAAACTTGTTCACCTTCAACAAAGTTTGTACTGTTGTTACTGGTGATTGTACTCGGTTTGCCTCTTCGTGCAGTAAATCTAATAATTGCATTGAGACAAGAATCTGTGTCCAACTTGGGTATCAATTCTATATGCACCGCTCTCATAATTAGACATGTGAAGAGACGACGCATCGTCGATTCTTGCTTCTTCGCCCAATCTTCACAAAGAAAGGGTTAAAGTAGTCAACCCCAACATTTATAAAGGCTGTTGAAACATCTAACCGCTCTACGGGTAGATCGGCCATTATTGGTGTTATCTTCTATGCTCTGCTTTTTCTACAGGCAACGCACTTGAGTTATTTTAATGAACAACTTTTTTTTCTCAATTGGCCTTGATAACACCAATATCAAAATTATGCTAGGTTCCGTTAAAGCTGGTAAGATTAACTGATTATGCGCTTGGCACAAAGTTTCTCTCACATAAGAACTTTCTTCCTCAGATAGAAAGTTTTGAGAATATCTTAGTTAGTTCTCCTTTCAACAAGTCAAAGTTAAGTTAAAACTGTATAATCAATAATATCATCTACAGAAACAAGACAAGATAATAAGTAATTTACCGCTCAAGAAATTGTGCTTCAATACGCACTGTGTGTCAATTTAAAATAATAAAAATCGCGATGTTCGTCTGATTTTTTTGATAGTTTTTCAAACTCCTTACAAGCTGCTAGTCTCTTGGGTTTACATGTCAAATTGAACTCTTGGTTGGTTGTAGATCACTATGTCGTTTGGTTCTCTGACTACACTCAATTTGGTGTTTGAGACATCTTATACGGTGACCCGCACTATCTGAATTGATATGAAAATCGCAAAAATTATCGAACCTGGCATATCAGGTTGGGTATCTCTTACTCCGTTTGAGCTCAATTTGTGTAATTGTTAACACGTGTACATGTGGCAATAATAGCGTAGTTGGGGTTTGAGTTTCACTTCATGTATGATCATTACGCAACAATAAGAGTTACTGAATATGAACTTTGAACAAAATCAACAAATCCATATGGTTTCGATAGAATATAGCATTAAACTTTGCTTTTCTTGCTATCGTGACTCCACTGCTTGAAATGGCCTTGAAGTGCTATTCAATTTGGTTGTTGACTTAGTAAGCTCGGTCACCACATTGCCGCCACTGTTTTCCATCGCGAAGACATCTCTTTCATGTTGTACAGTAGTGAGCTTCACTATTGGTCTCTTGTAAGCTCTGTCGTTAGTTTGAAATATCGTTGATCGAATCACACCGTCAGACCCGTCGATGGCCTCCTTAACTCGACCTAGATTATAATATCCACGTTTACTGCTGTCTTCGATTAACCAAACGTGATCGCATTTTCTAAGGGTTTCGGTCAGCGTAGATCGCCATTTTTGCCGGTTACTCATCGTTGGCAAATATTCTTTACAAAATCTGTCCCATATGAGAATTGCATAAGCTTGTTTGACGAAAATGCTTTCCATGATCACCAAATTTTTCTGCTCCTGGTAGGTAGGCTAAGCAAACGTTCTTGTTGCCGAGCAGGAAGTGATTGGGGTTCAATGCTTCCAAGTCATTAACGTCTGAAATGACAGGTGTCAAAGGTCATGCGTTCAATGTCTGTACTACAATACATACCGTGGTTGAAAGAACGTCCTCGCTGACTGTTATGTTTGCCATCACTGCATACACTGCTTTCATGCAACTTCACCGTTCATGCAACCAACGGTTCCCATAATCTTTGAAAGTGAAGTGCTGGTGGTCGGTAGAATTTCCATCTGATTGCTTGTTGAATTAAATGTTCTTCGATCCCTTATTTGTTCCATGTCGCAACGTACTGTGCAAACTTGTTCACCTTCAACAAAGTTTGTACTGTTGTTACTGGTGATTGTACTCGGTTTGCCTCTTCGTGCAGTAAATCTAATAATTGCATTGAGACAAGAATCTGTGTCCAACTTGGGTATCAATTCTATATGCACCGCTCTCATAATTAGACATGTGAAGAGACGACGCATCGTCGATTCTTGCTTCTTCGCCCAATCTTCACAAAGAAAGGGTTAAAGTTGTCAACCCCAACATTTATAAAGGCTGTTGAAGCATCTAACCGCTCTACGGGTAGATCGGCCATTATTGGTGTTATCTTCTATGCTCTGCTTTTTCTACAGGCAACGTACTTGAGTTATTTTATTGAACAACTTTTGTTTCTCAATTGGCCTTGATAACACCAATATCAAAATTATGCTAGGTTTCGTTAAAGCTGGTAAGATTAACTGATTATGCGCTTTGCACAAAGTTTCTCTCACATAAGAACTTTCTTCCTCAGATAGAAAGTTTTGAGAATATCTAAGTTAGTTCTCTTTTCAACAAGTCAAAGTTAAGTTAAAACCGTATAATCAATAATATCATCTACAGAAACAAGTCAAGATAAAAAGTAATTTACCGCTCAAGAAATTGTGCTTCAATACGCACTGTGTGTCAATTTAAAATAATAAAAATCGCGATGTTCGTCTGATTTTTGGTAGTTTTTCAAGCTCCTTACAAGCTGCTAGTCTCTTGGGTTTACATGTCAAATTGAACTCCTGGTTGGTTGTAGATCACTATGTCGTTTGGTTCTCTGACTACACTCAATTTGGTGTTTGGGACATCTTATACGGTGCCCCGCACTATCTGAATTGATATGAAAATCGCAAAAATTATCGAACCTGGCATATCAGGTTGGGTATCTCTTACTCCGTTTGAGCTCAATTTGTGTAATTGTTAACACGTGTACATGTGGCAATAATAGCGTAGTTGGGGTTTGAGTTTCACTTCATGTATGATCATTACGCAATAATAAGGGTTACTGAATATAAACTTTGAACAAAATCAACAAATCCATATGGTTTCGATAGAATATAGCATTAATGTTTACTTTTCTTGCTATCGTGACTCCACTGCTTGAAATGGCCTTGAAGTCTATTCAATTTGGTTGTTGACTTAGTAAGCTCGGTCACCACATTGCCGCCACTGTTTTCCATCGCGAAGACATCTCTTCCATGTTGTACAGTAGTGAGCTTCACTATTGGTCTCTTGTAAGCTCTGTCGTTAGTTTGAAATATCGTTGATCGAATCACACCGTCAGACCCGTCGATGGCCTCCTTAACTCGACCTAGATTATAATATCCACGTTTACTGCTGTCTTCGATTAACCAAACGTGATCGCATTTTCTAAGGGTTTCGGTCAGCGTAGATCGCCATTTTTGCCGGTTACTCATCGTTGGCAAATATTCTTTACAAAATCTGTCCCATATGAGAATTGCATAAGCTTGTTTGACGAAAATGCTTTCCATGATCACCAGATTTTTCTGCTCCTGGTAGGTAGGCTAAGCAAACGTTCTTGTTGCCGAGCAGGAAGTGATTGGGGTTCAATGCTTCCAAGTCATTAACGTCTGAAATGACAGGTGTCAAAGGTCATGCGTTCAATGTCTGTACTACAATACATACCGTGGTTGAAAGAACGTCCTCGCTGACTGTTATGTTTGCCATCACTGCATACACTGCTTTCATGCAACTTCACCGTTCATGCATCCAACCGTTCCCATAATCTTTGGAAGTGAAGTGCTGGTGGTCGGTAGAATTTCCATCTGATTGCTTGTTGAATTAAATTTTCTTCGATCCCTTATTTGTTCCATGTCGCAACGTACTGTGCAAACTTGTTCACCTTCAACAAAGTTTGTACTGTTGTTACTGGTGATTGTACTCGGTTTGCCTCTTTGTGCAATAAATCTAATAATTGCATTGAGACAAATATCTGTGTCCAACTTGGGTACCACTTCTATATGCACCGCTCTCATAGCTAGACATGTGAAGAGACAACGCTCCATCGCTTCTCCCTTTTTCGCCCATCTTTCAAATTGAAAGGGCCGAAGCAGTCAACTCCAACATTTGTAAAAGTAGTTGAAGAATCTAACCGCTCTACGGTTAGATCGGCCATTATTGGTGCTATCGTCGGTGCTCTGCGTTTTCTACAGGCAACGCTCTTGTTGTTGATTGATCTTAAGGCATTTCGCATAACTAGAATTCAAGCCTTCTGCTGAACAATAATTCTTACATGCTCAGTGCCTTAGTGTCGATTGTCCCTGTGCTCCTTTCGCAAGAATAATTCAACCGCGTGATGTTTCCAGTGTAGTAATATTGGATGCTTTACATTGAAGTTCAATTGAATTTTACATATTCTATCTTTGGCGCGAAAAAGCCCGTCTTCATCCAAAATTGGGGAGAATTGTAGAATTTTGCTGCCTTTACGAATTTCCTTTTCAGCTTTGCGAAATTTCACCTCTTCCCCAAACTGTTCCTACTGTAGTAACTTGAAGATGATTGCCTTTGATTTTTCTCTTTCATCAATGCTGATTACAAGTGTTGTTGGTTTGTGCTTGCTCAATGCTCACTGTACGTATGCCACCGTGTTTACTAGTCTGTTACAGTTACTGAATTGTTCCCACTGAATAACAGCTTTCTTCGCTTTAGCCTGTATCATGAAGACTGATGAGGGTATATTCTCTTCATCAGAGGCAAATATTAGGTTCACTTGCTCAGGTCTTTCCTTTTCTGATCGCTTCAACCAGGCCGTCCCAGTGAGCCACTCACTTCTCTTGAGTTCTTCAATGTTGATTGCTCTGATGCCAATGTCCACGCTGGGTTGTTGATACCACTCACATGTTTCCACTGTGAAACATCAGTTGTGTCTTGTATCTGAGCCACTAGATTGGCCACAAACACTCGTTTTTTACAATAGGAACTATGTATTCACTAGTGTAGTTGACTCTGACCGAAAACTGCAAATTTGTATCTTCATTTCTTGTTCATTGACTATCTGTTATTTCAACCTCACTGCCATGACTGCCGCTTGCAATGACAATCGGCGTATTGCGAGATGCCTCATCAATGCAACTCTGCATTTTCCAATGAAACTTGCCAAGTAAGCTGAGTATTTTTTTGGTTGAGAGCGTAGCCAGGCCACTGCACACATCGTGTCGTCAGATGCGTCGGCAAACGCATGAAGTTCGCTTTTATACCTCTCTGTGGAAGTGTCTTCTATCGATGCTTGCTTCAGCTACGACTGGAAGCTCTTCTTTCCATCTCAGGAATTCTGCTTTTTCACCAGGCTCCACTACGTTCGCGCAATGTTGCCCGTTTTTAGTCCTAATGCCTTTCAGAAGTTGTATCAAGTGAACACTTAACGGAGCAAACAATCCGATCGGGTCGAATATGAAGATACCATTAACAGAACCTTCCTCTGGCTTATAGATGTTTCAACTTCCTTTTTCATACCTCGGCACACTTGAAGACTATGATCAGTACCAGTACATTGTAGTCCTAGCGCTGAGGATCCCTCCATATTGAGTTCCAATTCGACTTGTTTCGTGTCGATGATTGACTTCAAGTCTTCTGACATTGCATCGGTACCTGCATAGATGTGGCTTATCTACTTCTTCATTTCTAATCCATGTTGTGAGAGAAGAAGGTGTAATTGATTGAACACTTCAATTGCTTCTTCAGGGGTTTCTACTGATTTGATGAAATCGTCCATGTAGAAGTTGTTTTGTGTTGCTTTTGCTGCAATTGGATACATTTCTTCCCTGTCGAGTACCACTCGCTTGGGAGCATAGTTTTGACAAGTTGAAGATCTCTTAGATCCAAATATACGACTCGTTCGTTGGTTCTTGGACGCCATAGAAACCTCATGCAACTTTTATACTGTTAGGAAACCTGCACTTGTAGAAACATCGATTCAATGTCAGCCGTCATTGAAGGACTAATCGATTCTATTAGTCCTTCAAGGAATCTGAATAATGTTCCAATCAACCCGTGTATCAGATCAAGTCCTGCTAGTAGCTTATCGTTTAGGCATACGTTTTTGTACTTTGATGCAGCCTTGCAAACACGTCTTTTGACAGGCTTGTTCGGTTTTAGTACTTTCTAGCATCTTTTGTGTCCGAAGTTCCTTCCTTGACTGACTGACGTCATTGATTTGGGAAGCATAGCTTTCTATGTCCCACCAGGTTTGGATGTTCTCAGCCACTTTCAAATCTTCAGTGAAGGCGAAATGACTAACATTTTGTCTACTTTTGCCCGTCATGTGTCCACTGACTACCCATCCTAGCTCTGTTAGAACGGCGAAAGGTTCAATTCTTGTTCCTATGAAGTAGTCCAATGGGCGTTGCAGCTCATAGGCATCTCGACCAAGGATGATGCCCACTTCCATCAAATTGACGATTTTGTTGGGTAAAACACTCAAGTGAAAGCAGCTTTGCTTCAATTTGTTGTAGTTATAGTATGTGTTTCCCACGGAGATTGATGGGTGTGCAAACGCTTCGATTGGGTGCACCGATCAATGTAATCCCTATATTTTGAGAGGAACCCATTCTGTATTCAGATCCTTTCTTCCTGGTATGCCAGCTATGTTAAGCGTCACATCGGTGCTTTGGGCTCGTACATTCTCTTGTGCACTTTGATCGGTGAATGAAACCGTTGACCCCCTATCGAGGAAAGCATAGGTGTTCAGCCTGGTGCCACCGCTCTGTATTAAGACAGGAACCAACTGAAAGAAGCTAGTAACTTCGTTACTCAAGTTGATTGCTGCTGCGCTTTTGTTGAGTGCGTGATTACCCTCGTCAATCTGGTTTGTTGATTGTAGAAATCGGTTGTGCTTCTTGATGCATTCTTTGATGCCGCACACATGGACTTTACAATCTTTGATTGCTTGTCCCTTTCCTAGACAACCGTAACATAAGCGTTGCCTTCTCACTGCTGCGTACCGGTAATTCACATTCATGTTCCTGAGTAGCGGACAGTTCCCTATTAATGGAACTATCAGCTAGAACACAGTGATCAATTTGCATTTGCATTTTTACTTTCATGTTTGAATTAGCAATGAAATTTGATGTTTTCGAGAACCCTTTGTCCCTATCTGTGCTTCTCTGGTCTATTTCACTTCACTCTCCCTTGAAAGCTGAAAACCCTTCGTGTGCCAATGCCATCCTAGATATCCATTATTCAAACAGAATCAGATCAGTACAATCTTTATCTTTATCGTCAACATAGAACCACCACTTCTCTTTGAGAACTTGAGGTAGTTTATCTACTGCCAAGTACTGTGTCGAGCTTGATTGCAGACCACCAATCAACTTGTACTCGTTGAGCACATTCACAAAGTTCAAAACAAGAACTGAGAAATTGATCAGACCTGTTGAGTTGTGAGGTTTTACCTGACTTGCTTTCCGAAGACTTTCCAGTTGCGAATGACTGATCACATGAGGCCTTCCAGATTTTCTCTTCAGAATGCTCCATGCCAAACTATAGAACTGTCCAGAATAGCTTATTTCAGATATTGCTGACTTTGTCTTGACTGCCAGTAGAGTCCTCACATGGCCCATCTTCTCTGAATCTGGTATTTGACGTCGATCAACTGCAGCAAAGAACATACTTGACAAATCCGGCCATTCCAGGGGGATTCAATCGAGGTTGTTCAACTTCAGCTTTGGTAGGTTGCTGCTACCTGAATTACCACTGTTGTATCGTAGAACAGCACTGGGGGAAACGTTCCGGTCCTCAACACTTGAGGGACGTTCTTGTGAACAGCGATATTGTGAGAAGTGACTATTCCTGTTCACTTCAGGGGTTGCTTCGAAGCGGGCTGTTGATCGTTATGTTGTTAGAAGGCTGTCATTCCTAATGGCCCAGTCTGAGACATCTATTTTTTTGAGCTCCAGTTGAGGGGTGACTTGTCTCTAGCACTAGTTGATTGGGAACGAACATCTTCATTCTCTTCTACTGTTCTCTTCACTTTGCGCTTTAGTTCAAGCTCTACCTCCAGTAGATTATGCTTGCTTTCGAGTTCATTCCTTTGCATTTCCAGCTCTAGCTTCCTGCGTTTGAAAGGCGCCTGTTCCAGTCGCGTCTGAGTTCCGAATTCGATATCAGATTTCTTCATCTTTTCCTCACGCCTTTGCTTTGCTGAAGAAGTTTCAGAAACATTCTCCGTATCTTGGCCGCTTGCTGTTGCTTCATTTTGTACTGTTTGAGCACCTGGGTTGTCCGTTGGGTAGTTTTTGTTGCCCTCGCTGTCATTAACTGCTTGAGTTTTGTTGCTTTGCTCTTCATTCATTGCTGATTGTGTGCCTTTGCTTATATATGTGAGCCAGTGATAGTACAAACTTGCGTTGCACTTCCTTGCCTATTCCAGATGTTCTTCGACGAAATTTTCTTGGTAAGGCGCACATTTGTATCGACGCTGCAGTTGCTGAACTATTTCTTCCTCTAGTCGGTGAGCAGTCTGTTGGTAGAGGACCTTTAGTTTGTTGTGTTGATCTGAATCTTTAATTATTTTGTGGCCAAGCCTTCGTTTAGTGTTAACTTCTTCAACTAAATCTTTAAATTTTTGTCGTAAATGTGAGTTGTTGATTGAAGCTGCTCTCTCCTAGTTGTGCTTGAATTGCTTGGTTGCTGTATGATTTTCCTCTGCTGATTTCCTTAGAGCAGGGTTCCCTTTCCAATTTCTTTATTGAATTGTACTCTGTTATTCGCCTCACTGGCTTGTTGCTGTTTATTTTTTTTATTCTCTTTGGGGGGTGCCTTCGGCATTCTCGTATCAAAGTCAAGGAAAACTTTACACCGACCAGTTCATTTCAGCGGTTTCAAATCGTTAGAGATATTGTTTTTTGCAGTTAACTTTTGTGATCTGTATTATCCGCTATACTGTAGAATACCGTTGCATTACTTGATACTCAAAATTTTCAAATAACCATTTGTTCAGCTTTGCTGAATGACAAATCGCTTTGCTTCAACTAAACAAAAAATCAAAAATTCAAAAAACCATTTTGTCTCAAATTAGAGGTTTTTCGATGATATCTCCTTAACTAGAAATGCTGAAGAAAAAAATCTTCACAAGGTTATGAACGTTAGATAGGTCTATTATCTGCTGTAAACATAATAAACGCTAGGTAATTTGCGTCGGTTTATACCCAATCGTAATACATGGGCCAAAACTTCAATGTTGAATAACTCTGTAAAAAGATTCAAACCTGAGCAAACTTGGCATTGCACAACATTCTCATTCAAGTAATCAAAGGAAAAGGAACTGAACTGTATTGGTTAAATGATCTTTGAGAGATAACACAAAAATTTTTAGCTCAGATTTAAATATTCTGAGTTATTTTACTGAACAACTTTTGTTTCTCAATTGGCCTTGATAACACCACTATCAAAATTATGCTAGGCTCCGTTAAAGCTGGTAAGACTAACTGATTATGCGCTTTGCACAAAGTTTCTCTCACATAAGAACTTTCTTCTTCAGATAGAAAGTTTTGAGAATATCTAAGTTAGTTCTCTTTTCAACAAGTCAAAGTTAAGTTAAAACTGTATAATCAATAAAATCATCTGCAGAAACAAGACAAGATGATAAGTAATTTACCGCTCAAGAAATTGTGCTTCAATACGCACTGTGTGTCAATTTCAAATAATAAAAATTGCGAAATTCGTCTGATTTTTGGTAGTTTTTCAAGCTCCTTTTATGCTGCTAGTCACGTGGGTTTACATGTCAAATTGAACTTTAGTTGGTTGTCGATTTCTATGTCGAATGGTTCTTTGAATACAATGAATTTGGGTTTCGGGATACCTTATAAGGTGCTCCGCACTCTCTGAGTTGTTATGAAAATCGCAAAATTCATCGAATCTGGTATACCAAGTTGTGTATCTCTTACTCCGTTTGAGCTCAATTTGTGTAATTGTGAGCACGTGAAAATGTCGCAATAATAGAGTAGTTGAGTTTGAGTTTCACTTCATGTATTATGATTACGTACTAATAACAGTTACTCAATATAAGTGTTGAACAAAGTGTACAAATCCATATGGCTTCAATAGAATGTAGCATTAATTTTCGCTTGCCATGCTATTGTGACTTCTTTGCTTGAAATGGCCCTGAAGCGCTATTCAATTTGGTTGTTGATTTAGTAAGCTCATGAGTCAGCGAATTTTCCCGGAGTGTTCTCTTGTTGCAGTAGAGCGCTGTGAACACAGCGCCATCAGTGTTGTGATAATCAGTCAGTCTATGTAGAGGCCCAACTTTCTTGAGAGTTCACGCAATAAATTTATATGATGAATTTATATGGCTGATAAATTTATGAATGCGAGGGATTATTTCATGATGCTACCAAAAATTTTCTTGAGGGGTGATGGGCAGGATATAATGGGGTGCTGTCTTAAGGGGAGCAGGGTCTCCGTCTCAGGCGGACTTGGGTGGGAAATTGTCTTAATGATGAGGGAGTGTCACGTAGCAAGCTGGAGTTTTAGGAATTTGGATACAACGGATACAATGGTCATCTCAATACCTATCTAAACACTTTACATCATTAAAAAACATTACAACAATCTGAAAGAGAGCAGACATCCGCAAAAAAAACCAAAAGAACCTGCTCATATGTATCTGAAAAACTCACTTATGCAGATAATAAAATTATTAATGATAATAATAATAATAATAATAATAATAATAATAATAATAATAATAATAATAATAAAATTAATAATAATAATTATTATTATAATAGTAATAATAATAATATAAAAAGCACTATATAATATAATAATGATAATTGAGATGCAGGATCAATCATACTCCTGAACCAGCAATCAAGAACTTTGATTATTCATAAATAAACTCGTATTTCTTTATGTTATCTATTTACTATCTCTGTACATAGTTTCACCAACTGGCGCTAAGTGCTCATTTCATGCAACCTGTTAGATTGATGTTATACTGTTATTAAAACTTGAGAAAAGTGCAACGAGATTAACAGCGATATGTTTCAGTCGCCTCGTGGCTCAATTGATATTATTGCACAAAATAGCTTTGATATACAAAATCCTGATATTAGAGATATCATAGATAGACAAAACATAAACCACATAGATAACGATACAGATAATTCAGATTCCACCAACCAACTGGTTTGGTCTAATCCAATAACGCAATCTTTACATCAACAAACGCTATGCCTAGTGGCCTATTCAAATACGTTACTTTACATGGCGGAGTCAGCAAAATCTCCTTTAGGACTAAACTCCTTCTGGGAGGCGGGCGCGACACCATCTACCGAGTGGAAACAGTGGTTCTCCAAAATTAAAATGGCGATAATGGCACGCGACAACATTGAGGTAGATAAACTCCTCAAACTAAAACCACAAGCAACCGACCTATTTTATCCCACCCTGCCCACATATGAGGATGAGTTTGAAGGAGAAAAGATTACGAAGCAAGGAACAAAGAACAAAGAAACGAAAGAAGGAGAGTCAATTTTGAGAACGAATGCAAGTTAATCGAAAGAAAAAGAGCACTCGTGGATAGAATAATGTGGATTGAGGTAGACACAACAGCAAAAAGCCTGATCTACCTATCACTCAGAGCAGAAGCAAGAAAAACATATCAACAGAGAAATAGACACAAACAGATAGAAAAATGAACCACACACGAACTAGTTCACGAACTCAATATCACATTCACTGTTCGACATAACACCACATTCGTTCAACAGATTCAAATTTTTCAAATCCATGCAACGTCCCCACGAATCACTGGAAACATTCTACTGCAGGATACGCAAAGCGGGCTTATTATGCAAATTCAAAGACAAAGAGGATTTGGTAAAAGATTTGTTCATATCAAATATGACTAATAAATCGATCCAAATGGATTTGCTATCGGACGGAAGTGCGTACACTCCAACAAATACTCAATTTAGCAATAAATAGGGAGAGAGGCCAAGCTAACCAGCAAGAAATACTAAAAGCTAACACAAGTAACACCAGTTGGTCACAAGTATCCTACAGCAGAAACAGACCAAAAACACCAGCACCACATCGCACACTACAACAACCCATACTGCCAAAACCCACAACAGGAAAAATCGAACCCTGCTATAAATATGGCCAAGCACTCAACAAAAATCATCTCAACATGTGCAAAAGCTCAAAATTTTACTCGTAAGCTATGCAAAAAACGGCCATTTTACATCGTTATGCAAGGCAACAATGCCCGAACGGAGAAACCCAACAACATTCAGACACGTAAACAAAAGCTCACAACAACAGCAAAACCAATAACAAACAAAACGAGTAAGACACCTACAAGAACAACAACAAAACAAAGAGGAGCCAGAAGAGGAAACAGTAGACGCAGAAGCAGCTCTAAGCATAAAAGAGTAGATTGAAGACTGGGCATCGGCCATTTACGGCACAATAATACCAACAGTATTCAGAGAGATAAACAACATGTCACTCAATAAAGACACATGAGGAGAATTCTGGGTTAAAACAAATTGCGGTAACACCAAAGTCGACTGGTTAGCAGACACCGGTTCGCCAAGATCCCTTATGCAGGAATCCACGGCAAGAAGCATAATATCTAAACATACCTCAACAAAAAGATCAATATTTACGGAGAAATAAATACAAATGCTTCAACAACCAGGACATCCAAATTACCGGTGTACTACACATAACCCTCAAATCCGGTTCATGGACGGCCAAAAACTGCAACATATTGCTAGTGGAAAGTCTCCCACAAAATGTATTGGGCGGAGACATCCTACACCATCTTCAAATTCACCTTATAGCATCAAAACCATCTGGTAAGACTATTGGCTTAATATCAGACACATCAATTGAACAATTTATAATAAAATGGATATTCAAAAATATCCACATCTATGTACTCGTCTAGGGCGACCAAAAAACCACATTGCTAAACTAACATTTAGAGAAAATTTTTCTCCAACACAACATAAAGGTAGAAGAGTACCACTACACCTATTGGAACGAGTAGAAAAATAATTAGAAAATAGCATTAGATTCAAAAGAACTCAACGATACAATACACAAAACCAAATACCAAATGAAAAGCATAGAAGCTCATCGACGCAGCAGCAAACTAGATCTCCGAAACGAGCAACGACAAGGAACATTTTATTTCTCAAAAATAGATCTAAATTATGCATACAGCCAAATACCTTTGGATTCACAGCTACAAAAAAATAGGCGGAAAATCTACAGGAACATACAGATTCCTAAATGGTTATTATGGACTAACAGATATGCCGGCATCATTTCAAAAAACCATTGACGTGATATTAAGATATTTCCACCGCAAATTCTCATCCCTAGATGAAATATTGGTTATCACACAAGGTACCATTGCCGAACACGAAAAAGACATAGATAAAATACTTCACCTATCAGATAAAAAGCATCTAGTAGTAGAACTGCAGAAATGCAAAATCGCAAAGAAAAATATGAAATGGTTTGGATTCCAAATAGAACCAACGGGCTTAACTCCAGCCAAAAAGAAATTTGAATCAAAGAATTAACCGAAAACATTAGGACAACTCACATCTTCCATGGGATTCATCCACAACCTAATAAAATTCAAACCAAAATTAGCGGAACTATCGGAACCACTCCGACCCCTACTATCCAAAAAAAAACACAAAAGCCCAAAACGAAATAGATTGGAATGAAGAACACACAATCGCATTCGAAGAAATCAAAATACAAATAACCAACATCACAGAAAATAAACATGTCGATATGATAAAAGAAACAAAAAAAAGCGACGCAAGCAAGAAAGGACTCGGCGCATGCTTAGAACAAAAACTTGTTTCTGTATCGAGACCACTTGCTTGCGCAAGCCGTTCCTTTAACAGATTGGAAGAGAAATACAGTACAAACAAACTAGACCTACTCGCCATAGTATGGGAATTGGAACACTTTAAAGACTACTTATATGGCAACAAATTCCTACTACAAACAGATCACACAGCACTTCTATCAGCACTGTAAAACAATAGAGGTAATAAAACATATCAAAGTAGACTATCCAGATGGGTGGACAGAATATTACCATGTAACTTTACGATCGAACATATCCCCGTTGAAAAAATGGGATTCGCTGACTATCTCAGTAGACACCCCTCTGGTTCACCGGCACCAATAAACGAAGACGACGAGAAATTATTCGTAAACATGATACAAGAAATAAAACAAGTTGTATAGAAACAAAACGAATCTCCGCTTAGAGCAATTATTACAAGTGGTAATTTCAACCAATCAGATAGCAACACTCAAATTGAACTAAATGGCGTCACGTACGCCAAACAAAACACACACAGAACAGAAACTGCTTTTTGCTTTAGTAAACTCAATAACAAGTCGCTTCAATCATTGCCTAATTCTAAGCCACAAGGTCATTCTCAAATTTTAACAATTACAACACGTCAAAACCCAAATAATGATATATTCGACGTGCAAATTAAAAATCGCAAACGAGCACCAAATTTAAAGAACCTCCCTATGGATACAACAAACCCCAATAAAACAGTGCCTGATAATAGCACTCAAACAGATCCCGATTCCAAAAAAGGAAGAGGTTTAAACGCTCTCAAAGTTGAAAAACACGCCGAATTATTCACGGCAATTGTCCAACTTCCCACACCTGAATACCTCCAAAATTTAATGAGAGTATTCAACGAAAAATTCCTCGCTGAAATTTCAAAAAAGGACTTAGGTCCAATCCTAGAGTTATTTCAAAATAGAGATCGTGCAACCGCAAAAAAAGGTCAGTCCTTTATTCGATAAAACTTACCGTGATCTTTCAGTTACACCAAATGGTTGCTTATTAAACGATAACCGCCTAGTTATACTTACACAATTACGCCCTATGGTGTTACAAACGGTTCACAGCAAACACCCGGGCCAAGCGGGAATGGTCGCTCTGACAAGATTGGTGTGGTAGTCACACATCCATAGCGAGAGTTGTAGACACTGTATTGAGAAAGTTAAAAACGTGAAACCTCCTATACCAACAAATACTCTTGGTACACTACCCACATTGGCCGAACCTAACGAAGAAGTCCAAGTGGACTTCGCCGGTCCCAAACCGTATAAAAATAGCACACAAAATCATTACATACTGGTTACAGTTGACAGATTAGCGAGATTCCCACACGCAGAAACTTATAAAAATTGCGACACAAACACAGCTATAGAATATCTCGAAAGTTAATGCAAACTACCAGGAATACCACGCTCCATTAGTTGTGATCAGGCACAAGCTTTTAAACCAAAAGAATTCAGAATATTCTCCAAAAACAGAAAAGTAAAAGCTAATTCTAGCAACAGCTCGTGACCACAGAGGCACAGGTATGGTCGAACGGCTCATAGAAACAATAAAATGAAGAATAGCGTTACTAGACATTGACCCCAACTGGTCAAATGCAACAGTAGCACACCGCTTAGCAAACATAGTAGAAAACATTAGATTAATCTCAAACACAACAACCAAGATTATTCCATTTGAAGCATATTTTGGCAGAAAACCAAACACTGAAATATCGAACATCACAACAAAAACATCACACAACAACCTTACATACCAAAACTTAACCATATATTGTTCAGACAAGAAGCTCCTCAAACAAAATGCACTCACAATGGAGGAGATTTGGTAACGATATGGTGAATCGAAAGATGACCTTGACATCAGGTATAGAGAAGAGACGGACGGAGACAATCCGCCCCATCACTATCAACAAGTACACAAGAACCAACTGGTAACATAGTACAGCCAAAACCTATCGACAGTGATGACTTTGAAAACAACCCGCTAGCAATAGCCCCCAAGAACAGACGTTCTCCACGTAAGATGTATCCATCAGAAATACATTTTATCATAGGAGATAAAACAGCAAAATTCATAAAAACACGCGAAAACATAGCACGAAAATCCCTAGAACGAAAAACAAAAGAATCACGACACACATTAGCTCCAAAAAGGAACATCATACCAGAGGGCACTATCATGGGATACTCACCACACTCTACAGCAAACGACAAACTACTTAGAAAAAACACAGTAGTAAGAAAAAATGACCTAGCAATAGTAACGGAACAAAAAACTCTCACATAGACAACAAAAACCACCACTCAAAAACGAAGACTCATACAAATGGTGTGTAAAAATGTCTGTGAATATAAAAGAAACCAAGGAAAAATTGGAAATTTCTTTTTAGAAGAAGAAAAACAACTGAAAACCGAAGCAAACACGCAGCCAAAAAAAGAACTATTGCTACAGAAGCCTACCACAATGAGCCCACCTACTGAAAAAAAGTCTCTAACTGAAGCCCGAATAAGGTGCGGAAGGTGGCGGCTCACAACCATAAACATCAACAGCTTAGAACTAAAGCCCCAACAACACCGAACAAGCCAAACAACAGGCTAAAGAGCGAAGGCACAAGAAAACGACCACACAATATAAAAGTGCCCAGGAGAAGTTTTAGAGCAACGCTCAAAAGTAATTGCCCTTCAAAGCAGCTAGGAACTTCTCGCAAACCGATCATTTCTCCAAATGGACTAGTTTGCGATTCTCTAAACAGACAACACAACAGTATATGACATCAATAGTGATACAAACGCTCCACAAAGAATCATGACATCGAACGGTTCAACAGCGTTTATGATCACATCACCAAACAGTCCACCAATTGGTTTCGATCGGGAAAATCTTGAACAACGACCCACAAAAAACAGCAATTTCTTATCACACAAGTCAACGCTAAAGATCGACGAAGCAGTAAAGAAAATAAAAGCATTGAACGAAGATACCCACAAACACGTCAACCCTAAAGCAGTTTTCCTGGACACAGACAAATATGAAAACATGACAGAAGAATTCAAAACCACCAAAGCAGAAGGAAAACGCATAAGAAAAGAACAAGTGAACTTGATCTCAATAATCCGAGCGACGCAACAAAGCATCCAGAAACCAAGCACTGACAACCCTCCATTGGAGCAAAACCTCCAACAAAACAACAACATGAACACAAGTGATCACAGTAACCAACCACAAATAGAATGTACTGTAGAAACAAAGCCACATAACTCTATTACAAGCAGTACAACCTCACAGCACTACCACACACCTCCGGTCTCACCGGGGATAAACGAAATCTCACAACCAAACACAAAAGAGCTGCATGCACTAAGCGAAACACTATCAATCAGGAAGGGGAACTGAGATGAAGGATCAGTCATACGCCTAAACCAGCAACCAAGAACTTAGGTTGTTTATATATAAACTTGTGTTTCGTTATGCTATCTGTTTACTATCTCTGTACATAGTTTCACCAACTGGCGCTAACTGCTCATTTCATACAACCTGTTAAATTGATGTTAAACTGTTATTAACGCTTTAGAAAAGTGCAGACGAGGTTAAAAGCGATATGATTCAGTCGCCTCGTGGCTCAATTGATATTATTGCACACAATAGTTTCGATATACAAAATCCTGATACTAGAGATATCATAGATGGACAGAACATAACGATACATAGATAACGATGAACATAGATAACGATACATAGATAACGATACAGATAATACAGATTCCACACACCAACTGTTTTGGTCTAATCCAATTCCGCAATCTTTATATCCGTAAGCACTCCACCAACTGGCCTATTCAAATACATTACCTTACAATAATAATAATAATAATAATAATAATAATAATAATAATAATAATAATAATAATAATAATAATAATAATAATAATAGTAATAAAAATAATAATAATAATAATAATAATAATAATAATATTAATAATAATAATAATAATGATAATAATAATAATAATAATAATAATAATAATAAAAATAACAATAATAATAATAATAATATTAATAATAATAATAAAAATAATAACGATAATAATAGTAATAATAATAATAATAATAATAATAATAATAATAATAATAATAATAATAACAATAATAATAATAATAATAATAATAATAATAATAATAATAATAATAATAATAATAGTAATAAAAATAATAATAATAATAATAATAATAATAATAATATTAATAATAATAATAATAATGATAATAATAATAATAATAATAATAATAATAATAAAAATGATAATAATAATAATAATAATAATAATAATAATAATAGTAATAATAATAATAATAATAATAATAAAAATAATAGTAATAATAATAATAATAATATTAATAATAATAATAAAAATAATAACGATAATAATAGTAATAATAATAATAATAATAATAATAATAATAACAATAATAATAATAATAATAATAATAATAATAATAATAATAAAAATAATAATAATAATAATAATAATAATAATAATAATAGTAATAAAAATAATAATAATAATAATAATAATAATAATAATAATAATAATAATAATAATAATAATAATAATAATGATAATAATAATCATAATAATAATAATAATAATAATAATAATAATAATAATAATAATAATAATAATAAAAGTAATGGCTCCTGCGTAATTGCAGCGGAACAGCATTAGGCCTACATAAGCCTGTTCTCAGATGCCCTTTTTCTTATTATTTCCCACATTTCAGACTGATCTTTTAAGGAGCATTTTTGCTGTTTTTTGTTGATTATAGCCAGTTTTTTTGCGTCTGAAGCTTTCACATCCCTGCCATCATTGCTCCCGACATTGCTCAGGCTATGGTTAACGTGAAGCTATAGTTAAGTAAGAGATGATCATCACACAGACGCCTTCATGGAGGTAGGGGATTTAACTCTCAATCATTGGCGTGTGAATCACAAAACTTACCTCTCGGTTATCACGCCACGATAACCAAAATTATGGGTTATCAGACTATCCAGACTAGATCTTGCAAACTCTACCTTGGGCTTTCAATCCTTCCAGACCCTTGTTTATGGGTCTTTGTTTATGTATTGTTGTTTGCTGCCCGCCCCACCCACACACAAACGCGCGCGCAAACACACACACACACACACACACACACACATACTCACACACACACACACACACACACACACACACACACACACACACACACAAACACACACACACAAACAAACACACACACACACACACTTGTGTGCGCGCCGAGTCGGCCGGATTAGAGCGACAGTGGGTCGCGCACATAACACGGGGCAACGCTAACACAGAACTGAAAATTGTTTGCGTTCCCAATTATTCTGCTAAATAATGCCTTTAGTAGCAATCATCACGTACTTGTCAAAAAGCACTGTAATAAACTTAAAATTTTTATTGACACAAAATGCAAACTATACATGAATTGGAAATCAGTTCAAATACATTTGACAATGAAGTCTTTTACATTCATTTTTTGGTATTGAATTCCAGACTTACATATTCAAGTCACAAAAACTCCACTCATTTGTGAATTTGTTGTTTAGCAATCAGTTTTTTTGTCTGCAAAAAAGAATTATCCAATTCTTACGTTAACAGGAGGAAGTGTTTCTGCAGGTAAAGTAGATTAGAAATTATCATTTTACTTTTACTGAAATTTCTTTCTTAATGTAATTAATTTTTGTCGCATAATTCAACATCCTTATAAACTACTGAATCCGTTTACTTATGATTTTTGAAAACCGTATGGATCCATAATGCAGTAAGTTTATAAAAGAGTGATACTGCTAATAATTTCATTATTCTGAACTAATTCAATGAAAAAATAAATACGCAGAAAAGTTGCGTACATTTCTAAAAACTATTCTGCTCCGCTTCTGCTTGAAGTTGTATATCATGGGTAGAAAACTTTTATAAAATAAAACTTTCCCAATACCAAAAATTGTCAGTTTTAAACGTACAGGAAATGATAGGTAGGTTGAATTTAACTAAAAACAAGGAAAGACAAAAATTTTTGGTGATGAGGGCATTTCCACTCTTTAAACGCATTAAATTGTCTATGTCTGGCAGCGAATTAAAAAACTGTCTTTTCAAAAGACAACAAAATTTTAAAAAAAAAACGTCTGTTTTTATTTACGTTTATGGTTTCATATTAAATCCCCGTGCGTGTTTGTGAAATAATCAAACTGTTTCCAAAAAAGTTTAGCATTAAAAAAGTTTAAAGTTTTTGTTCGACTAGATTTAACCATCGATGAACAGGGGAATAATTGTCAATAAATATGCGACATTTCTTGATAATTTTTCCTTTTCTGTTGCAAGTGAGATTGCAATTAATGTTCCATAGTCACAACACATTTTTAGGTGATTTAAGTGTATAATTTCAGAAAAAAAGGCTGTAACTTGATGGATAAGCGCTATGATTGAAATACAGAAAAAAGAAGCGAACAACATTTTAATGCAAAACAAAACATGAGAATCAGAATTGAGAAATGTTGCTGCTATTTCTCCTCAGAAACGAAATTTCTCAAATATAGGTCACTTGATTTGATCAACATACCAATTTGTTTCCGAATGGTGATCAAAACCTGTTGGTATCTCTTTATACGTCAATACGACAAAAATGAAGAGAAAAGGGCTATATTTAAACCTTTCGGGTTACAATTACTCCTAATTCATTGTTTTTTGCAAAAAAAAAATCAAAACATTATTCAACCAACAAATGCTTTCTGACTGTAAGTGGTGAAAAGTTGACAATGAAGAAGGCAGTGAAACTCTTCACGAAAAATTATTTAAAAAGAAGAAGAGATAAAAGTGTAACAAAGATGACGTTTTTAATAAGAGCAATTTATGCAATCAAGAGCTCTCCCAGATTATACAAAAACTAAACTTTGCATGCAATAGTTATTACTCATTTCAACTATAGTGCTTTGCTATTTTGAGTGACATAAAACGTTTCTTCTATTTTCAATTGACAAAAGTTAAACTTGGCAGTAAAATCTTGTTTTAACAGTACAATATATGACACATCTCTTGGCTTAAAGTTGAAATATCAATTAAATTTATATGAATTCCTTGTTAGAATTGGAAAAAGCCACTTACTTGTGCAAACACAGCTGCAATTTTCCTAAAATTAATTGTTCCTTCACTGCGGTTTCAAAAAAGCACACAAACAAATTTGCCCTATTTCGACTATTAATACAAATCACTTTTTTGCCGTAGCGATCGAATCTTGGAACCACACTACCATATCCAATCCAATTAGTGATAATTTTATTTTTCAAAAGTGCAAAAAAACTATGTGCCCATTTCCTTAAGATTTCTCAAACGTCTTATAATCAACGTTACAGGAGCTTATCAAGGAGAGACTTTAAATTCAGTTAATGAGACCCATGTTCAATACATAAAATACAGTAATTGACCCCGATTATTGCTGGATAAATTGTACGTTTACCAAGAGCTGTAATTGACCGAGAGTTGTAATTTTCTTAGAGCGTGTATATATATATGTGTGTGTGTATAAACAAGGTTATGCAAGGAAATTTTTGTATGGCGTGTAGGGAACCATATATATGGTTGCCAAGAAGTGTCAATCCGGGTGAATTTGTGTTAAGATACAATCAGTCAATGATTGATATTGGCTTTACTTGCATATGCCCGGACTTAAGTCTCACGGCATTGCAGCGCTGAACCATCACATTTCAAGAGTGAAAACTGAATTCAGTTCTAAAACATTGCATCGCCAGAATGTTTTAAGTTTTTTTATATGCAACATTTCTTCATTATGATTATTTTGAGGTCATAGAGTCCGCCTAGGCTAAAATTATCCTGTATAGACTGAAACTTACTCATAGCCAAAAATTAAGTCTGAGCAGAATAAAATCAAACTTTTGTAGCTTATAACTGGTTTTTTCTATAGTAGTATTCACATTATTTATTCGTAAGCTAGTTTGTAGGCATTTACCACTAAGCCCGTTTAGCTTTGTGGTTACGACTCGCTACGCAAAGTAAATGCTACAAGTACCCACGCAGAAGCTCGAATCGCATATAGAGCAAACTTTGTTGACGGGAGTTAAGCTGAACATTTTATTTTTCACGTAGTAAAGTTTTCTCAAAAACCAAGACTAGACAGTGTAATTTGTGACATGAACAGAATACTGGCCGTCCAAAAAAACAGAATGTCTCTACTAGACTAACTCAGCGCTGATTTGCTCTGCAATCAACCTTCGGGTGCTGCAGTTGAAGTAAATTTCTTTTCAAACCTAATATTATTCGATATTAAGCTTATCGGCGGAGGATAATCTTTCAATAAGCTGAAGCCTCAATTGAGGTTCAGATGTAAACTGGCCTAGCACAACCCAGATCCTCATCTTAGCAAGGCATTATCACACAACCATTGTAAAACAATGACCAGGAAGCAAGAAATAATCGGGCAAAGTGCAAAAAATAATTGATTTACACGTCCCTTGCAGACAATGTGCATAGTTAACAATTACTAATGGCTTCTAGGCGGAGTCATGACCGTTTCTTGCACCCGAAATAGTTGGAATGTTATTTTCAATGTATTTCTTTAGCCAGCCATTCGTAAACTTTATCAAGTCTTTTTGAGCTATGGGACTATCATGAGCACGGCAAGACAAATTATGTTAAAGCAAGCTCAAATGATCAAAAAGTGGCTTTTTGAACTCATTTTTCCCCAGTAAATACCAATTGTATATAATGTCTATTCTTCAACAACCTTGGTGCAATGTCTTGGTACAAGTGCAAATGACAACACGATGGCGGCTTAGCTAATATATAAAAAAAAGTCATCAACGTAATGACTGCTTTTCCAGATAGTTGAAATATATCCCCGCTACTTTATGAAAAGTATTTTCTCTTCTTGATATTTAGATGTAATATATTGAAGTAGCAGTAATTTATATTGAAAACTCCTTGGTTGAGAATCATTTTGTTTTTTCTTCCCTGCTTCTAATTTCCAGTTCGCTGGCATTTGCTCTTTCCAAACCTATAAATTTCTAGATTATAACCAAAGTCATAACATTTACATATGAATCCATATAAAAACAAGGAGGCTCGGTAATGTGCGATTGCACACACGGTTCCGACCCCGCTCATCCACAATTTTGGCATAAATGTTTATCAAATGATGAACAGAGAGAAAAACCCAAAAACTCGAGTAATTATCAAAAAAATGTTTATGGTCAAAAAGATAGCCTTTAAAGCAAATAACTCAGTGTAGTAAAAAAAATAATGCATCAGATTGATGAGATATGCCAAAATTAAGAAAGCGAGTCAAGCCGAACAACAACCACAAACATTAATTACATCAAAAACTTAAAAACCAAAACTTAATAACAAAGTTAAAATAGCGTCAGATACAACTGAAATTAAGCAAAATAACTTGTAAATCACCAGAAAAGATATGGGACGAGTCCATACTACGGCTTGGTAACAATTAGACGATCGAGAACAAAAACAGTAAAGTTGAAAATTTCGCTTCTTTTAAAAAAAACAATTAATTTCAAAACAATGAAAACCATTATAAGTGAACTAAAATATCCCTTTGGTTTACAGAAAGGATATTTTAGTTTTATGTTCTATAGAAGGCAATTAGGAACTGTCGACATTCAACTTTTTATGCGGTTAAAAAGAACAACAAATAGACAGCAAACAAAAATCAATTGAAACTTGCCAGAAAACATTTTTTCGATTGCAGTACCCGAATCATCAATTAAACTAGATAAAAAGGAGACAAAAAGGCAAAATTAATCAATACTTGTTTTCTTTCGAAAAAAACTATTTCCAAACACATGAAAGCCATTAATTACAATATGGAATAATTAAATTGGTTGTAATTGAGACCTGTAATTATCCAGAATATGTCTTAAGTCCAAAACACGAACGATAGATATGACAAAATAGCCAAATAGAACACATATGACAAAGGTCAAAATAGCGTCACAAAGATCTGAAACCAAACAAAATAACTTGTAATTCACAAGAAAGGATATGGAACCAGTCCAAAGTAAGGCTTGGAAGAAATTGGTCAATGAAGAACCAAAACTGTAAACTTGAAAAACTCGCTTATTTTTTTAAGAAAACAAATAACTTCAAAGTAATGAAATCCAATAGAAAACAACTAAAACATCCCGTTAGGTTTACGATTAGCAATGCTTCCATGGAAGCGAATTAATAACTGTCGCTATTCAATTTTTTATGCGGTTACAGAAAGAACAACATAGAAAACAAAAGAAAAACAATTAACATTTGCCAGAAAACGCTTTAGAGGCCAAAAAGTCATACTTTGGCCCACAAAATTTTTTCGATTGCATCTTCTTCAAACAACGATGGATAATGTTTTATGTGACCTCTCATTAATGAACCTATGTAACAAGTAGAAAAAGTTATTTTCCAACTCATGAAAGCCATTGATTACAAGGAAATAAATTAATAAGCTCGTTTATTCTTCCAAACAAAGCCCTCGAAACCTGCAATTATCCAGAATATGTCATACGTCTACAAAAAGAACGTACGTCAAATATGGCAAAAATCAGAATTTAACTTACTTTTTTGTGAAAATCCCGTGTCGAAGCCAGTAAAGTCATAACGAATCCTTTAAAAACCTTAGATTTTGTGACACCAACCTCATTTGACACCTTCCCTTGACAACATCTATAATATCATTAATGGCTGGTAACTAACGAGAATAGGTAAGAAACAGACAATAAAAGTAACAAAAATGAGTTAAAAAGTGTTTTTTTTTTATTTTGGAAAACAATTGTTTTCAGAATCATGAAAGCCATCAGCTATCTGCCAAAATCAGAACACCGGCTCATCTTTTTTTTCCATAAAAAGCAAATGAAACAGATCATTGTACGACTTGAAAGATAAAATTAAAACGACAGTTAAAGTTAAAATTAAAGATTTCAAATAATTTCTTCAAGAAAGTAGTGTCGGAGCCGTTAAAAACCATTATATATGTCCTTAGGGATTTTAGTTATGTAAATTGTGCCTTATTTTGAACAGCAATAAAGTGATATATGAACTGTCAAAAGTGTGATAATGTGGCAAAACTAGAAAACGTGCGAAATGGGCAAATATCTAAAAACAAAAAATGTAAAATCTAGTGTTATCAAAGCCAGAAAACCATAACTTAAAGCGTAAAGCTGCAATTGAGATTAATTTTAAATCAGTAGAAAGAATCATTCTTTCTTTGCTGAAGCGTTCTTTTTTTGCTGAAACCAGGCTAAAAGTTGTCAAAATTAAGAAAAATAGGCAAAGTTCAAAAAGCCATTTTTTTTTGAAATTCAAATGTTTTTAGAAGTCAGAACAGCCATAAACTTTCTAGAAAAAACTAGATGCATTAATTTAGAGCTGCCTATGATATCAATTGTACCTATCACTACTGAGCTTTGATTTGAAGTGTTCTGTTTTTTAATCAAAATAAAGTATATCAACTAGCTTAATTTAAAACCGACCGAGTGATTACAATCCGCACACTTTTTGGGTTGTAACGGTCCAAGACTGATCCACAACTAGCCCTGCAAACGTTTTTCGTCCATTAGGAACATTTAATTTTTCGAATGTTATAGATATAGAAAATTTGTTAGTTAAAAAATCAAAAATAAGTGCTTTTATGAGTGAAGTTAGCAAACAGCGGCAGAGTTTTAATTACAGAGCACTCTCAACGGAAGTTGATGTAGAAATAGCACCTTTTGAGTCCATAAAGATTTTGTTCATGGTGTTTGGGTGGGTAATTCCTGCAAAATTTAATCAAAGTGGACTAAAGCAATTTATTTCATGCTGTTAGTAGTAGAAGAAGCTGACTAGAACCTCAACGGGGGGACACTATGTATTAAGATAGGGAATGCAGAAATTGTTCCCCCTAGGAGGACACTTAGGGGGACATTTAATGCAATTCGCACTAAATGTCCCTCTAAGCGTCCCCCTAGGGGGACAATTTCTGCATTCCCTGTCTTAATACATAGTGTACCCCCCGTTGAGGTTCTGCTCAGCTCCGAACTTTTTTTTCGAAAAAATTCTTCCATTTTACCTTTCGGCTGATTATAACTCTGTCCAATTTGTTTACAAGCATGACCCAGTTTTTGTTGCGACTAATTGTTTGCGTCGGTGTGTGTGTTTGTTTGTTTAGAACAAGATACAAATTTGCACTGTCAATGGTGGCATTGCTATTAGATGTTTGTGAATGATAAAAGTACAGAGAAACAAATTTTCAATTTGAAAATTTTCACATAAGGAGTGTCGTCACTTTTGATTTTTCAAAAACCAGCTTTCATCTTCAGGAGTCGGCTACTATAGCGCTCCTAATTTTGTTTTTTACTTCGTAGAACTAGTACATTTTCGCATTACCTTAGTTCACAACTTGTTCAACATTTTGCGTGAAATGTTTTTGAATTCTCTAGGGAGGGTAGTTTCGCTTTTCACACATTCGGCTTGAAATGCTTTAAGACAACAGTTGCTCAACAAGGAATTCAAAATGAACACAGTCAGAACGAGAAATCGAAGTCAAAAAAGAAACGGGATAAACCCGTAAAGCTCAATTTTAGATGTCCGCCTCTTGAACTATGTTCTTATAAGTTATAGTTGCCATCTCTAATGAAAATTGTTATTAATGATAGCCCTGTAGCTTCTCACTGTGAAAAAAGGAGTATTTTCAACTACGAAATGACATAATATATCACACTTATTAAATCAAATTTAATAATGTTTTTGTTTAAAATTTTTTTTTTCAATTCTTTCGATACGAATCTTGGTATCGGTAATCAATGGCTGCTATTTACACTAACGGCGGCTATAATAGTCTGATAATCAAAAGTCACATGTATACATTTAAGGATGAAAAAATTGGAGCAAAAAGACATTAAGCTCATTCAAGAAAAAAATCGCCATGACGTTATTTGTTTATAATCAATTAAAACATAGTAAAACAAAAAATTATGGTTAAGCAATGAAATGTCTTTATGATACGAATCATTTGAATTCTATAATTATTATAGTTAAGAATGTGAAAAATCAATCCGACTAAACCTTTGTTTTACAAATATTTTATTCCTTTAATGAATTTTAATGCTGTGTTCAGTGATGAACTCTTCAGCTGAGATTTTAACCAATCAGAATTGAGAAGGTTTGTTTACAACTTGATGACTCAGACTTCTTGGGTACCTCCTTAACTATAGTATATGAGGTCGGCTATAACCTATCTTTATACATGTAGTCGGTCGATCCTAGTCTTAATACATGTACTTGCTAACATTAAAGTTAGAAAAAATTGTTATTGCGATTAGTTACATTTACAGTAACTAACCCTTTTTCCGTAATCTTTGTAATAGGAAGTTGAACCTTTGCATAGTTATAGCGAGGTTAAAGGGCTACAAATTGTTGGAAATAGATTTTCTAATTTCGATTTGCGGTTATAGTTATTAACAAAAACTCAATAAAACTTGACTATTTTGACTTAGAATTCTTTTGTTTTTTTAAGTGAAATAAATCAGTTAAGTCAGCGAAGCTGAACGATTAGTTACAGAGAACCAAGTAATGCAACGGTAATGTTGAGTTCAGTGACGAAATCTTCCGCTGATAATTTAACCAATGAGATTTGGAAACGTTTGTTTGCAACATGATGACTCATTCTCCTCGGGTCCTTCCTTAACTATAGTATATGATGTCGGCTATAACCTATCTTTATACATGTAGTCGGCCAAACCTAATCTTAATAGATCTATTAAATTATACCAAATCATAACACATGCAGGTAGTTATAAATGATCTTAATACATATACTCCGCTATTCTCTATCTCTGTACATGTAGTCAGCTTTCATAATTACAAACTTACATAATACCTATGCATACAGACACGCTCCAGCCCTGTTGAAAAAGGAAACAAGTTAGTGTGTAGGTGTGTACACATTTACCATCATGCACATGTATATGCAACCTTTCTTTATACATGTAGTCGGTCGATTCTAGTCTTAATACATGTACTTGCTAACATTAAAGTTAGAAAAAATTGTTATTGCGATTAGTTACATTAACAGTAACTAACCCTTTTTCCGTAATCTTTGTAATAGAAAGTTGAAACTTTGCATAGTTATAGCCAGGTTATAGGGCTACAATTTGTTGGAAATAGATTTTCTTATTTTGATTGGTGGTTAGAGTTAATTACAAAATCTCAATAAAATTTGATTATTTTGACTTAGAATTCTTTTGATTTTTTTTAAGTGAAGTAAAACAGTTAAGCCAGCGAAGCTAAACGATTAGTTACAGAGAGTCAAGTAATGCAACGGTAATGTTGAGTTCAGTGGCAAAATCTTCGGCTGATAATATAACCAATGAGATTTGAAAACGTTTGTTTACAACATGATGACTCAGACTTCTCGGTTACCTCCATAATTATAGTATATGAGGTCGGTTATAACCTGTCTTTATACATGTAGTCGGCCGATCCTAATCTTAATACATGTACTTGCTAACATTAAATATAGAAAAAATTGCTTTTGCGATCAGTTACATTTACAGTAACTAACCCTTTTTCCGTAATCTTTGTAATAGAAAGTTGAAACTTTGCATAGTCATAGCCAGGTTATAGGGCTACAATTTGTTGGAAATAGATTTTCTTATTTCGATTGGTGGTTAGAGTTAATTACAAAATCTCAATAAAATTTGATTATTTTGACTTAGAATTCTTTTGTTTTTTTAAATGAAATAAATCAGTTAAGTCAGCGAAGCTGAACGATTAGTTACAGAGAACCAAGTAATGCAACGGTAATGTTGAGTTCAGTGACGAAATCTTCCGCTGATAATTTAACCAATGAGATTTGGAAACGTTTGTTTGCAACATGATGACTCATTCTCCTCGGGTCCTTCCTTAACTATAGTATATGATGTCGGCTATAACCTATCTTTATACATGTAGTCGGCCAAACCTAATCTTAATAGATCTATTAAATTATACCAAATCATAACACATGCAGGTAGCTATAAATAATCTTAATACATATACTCCGCTATTCTCTATCTCTGTACATGTAGTCAGCTTTCATAATTACAAACTTACATAATACCTATGCATACAGACACGCTCCAGCCCTGTTGAAAAAGGAAACAAGTTAGTGTGTAGGTGTGTACACATTCACCATCATGCACATGTATATGCAACCTTTCTTTATACATGTAGTCGGTCGATTCTAGTCTTAATACATGTACTTGCTAACATTAAAGTTAGAAAAAATTGTTATTGCGATTAGTTACATTAACAGTAACTAACCCTTTTTCCGTAATCTTTGTAATAGAAAGTTGAAACTTTGCATAGTTATAGCCAGGTTATAGGGCTACAATTTGTTGGAAATAGATTTTCTTATTTCGATTGGTGGTTAGAGTTAATTACAAAATCTCAATAAAATTTGATTATTTTGACTTAGAATTCTTTTGATTTTTTTTAAGTGAAGTAAAACAGTTAAGCCAGCGAAGCTAAACGATTAGTTACAGAGAGTCAAGTAATGCAACGGTAATGTTGAGTTCAGTGGCAAAATCTTCGGCTGATAATATAACCAATGAGATTTGAAAACGTTTGTTTACAACATGATGACTCAGACTTCTCGGTTACCTCCATAATTATAGTATATGAGGTCGGTTATAACCTGTCTTTATACATGTAGTCGGCCGATCCTAATCTTAATACATGTACTTGCTAACATTAAATATAGAAAAAATTGCTTTTGCGATCAGTTACATTTACAGTAACTAACACTTTTTCCGTAATCTTTGTAATAGGAAGTTGAACCTTTGCATAGTTATAGCGAGGTTAAAGGGCTACAAATTGTTGGAAATAGATTTTCTAATTTCGATTTGCGGTTATAGTTATTAACAAAAACTCAATAAAACTTGATTATTTTGACTTAGAATTCTTTTGTTTTTTTAAGTGAAATAAATCAGTTAAGTCAGCGAAGCTGAACGATTAGTTACAGAGAACCAAGTAATGCAACGGTAATGTTGAGTTCAGTGACGAAATCTTCCGCTGATAATTTAACCAATGAGATTTGGAAACGTTTGTTTGCAACATGATGGCTCATTCTCCTCGGGTCCTTCCTTAACTATAGTATATGATGTCGGCTATAACCTATCTTTATACATGTAGTCGGCCAAACCTAATCTTAATAGATCTATTAAATTATACCAAATCATAACACATGCAGGTAGTTATAAATAATCTTAATACATATACTCCGCTATTCTCTATCTCTGTACATGTAGTCAGCTTTCATAATTACAAACTTACATAATACCTATGCATACAGACACGCTCCAGCCCTGTTGAAAAAGGAAACAAGTTAGTGTGTAGGTGTGTACACATTTACCATCATGCACATGTATATTCTTGAATGCGTAATTACAGACAACAAATTTAAAATGTCTAACCTGCATGTGGCTATTTAAATTAAAAAATGATTGACTCGAGGATGGAGTAAGCAGAGAAAGAAAAGATCGTGTTCAAACATGTTCAGTGTGAGAAACACTTTAGAGTTTGAGGAACAAAACCGGCCAATCAGAATAGAGGATTTAGTTCAAGTTGACAGCCGATCATTTTTGAATAAATAAAACTTTCTAGCTGCAAGACCATGCGTTCAGTATACACTTAGTAATGAATACAATTGGAACAGAAGACATAAAGCTGATTCACGAAAAAACTGTATCACTGAGAGATAATCAAAATTTTAGTCACATATCACATCGTCAATTATATTTTGTTGCAGCCTGCGCATTATTAGATCCGGAAATTGGCGGAGAAATAGCACTTAAGTTCAAACCCTATGGTGGTTTAATAGGAGTTGATAATTCAAGACTAGATCCTTTACTGAAATATAGCAAAGTTTAACGACTTCATGCGGCCTTACACGATGCAGCTGGATTCGTAAAAGATTGTAGGAACAAAGGTCCTGGATATGTATACGCTTTCCGTTATTCACCAAAAAATAATTGTCTTTTTGGACATTTGACAGGAATACTGTTTGTACTATCAGTGAAAATTTTCCATTCTCAATTGTTCCGTGAGCTTGAATGCTAAAATTTTGGAAGCAAGTCCGCAAATATTGTTGTTCTCGATCTCGAAGGTTTCAAATTGAAGTCAATCGGATTCATTGTCAAAGAACTCCGATTGTGTTGCAGTTACTACGATACAATATTTTTCAAACCTCCAGTTAGCTTTGCAGAATTACCGGCACACGATCAACAAACTGTTATTTTTTTGACACACAACCTGCACTGCCTCAATTGGGACGACGGCGATACACCTTACATTGACCTGAAAGTAGTTTGCTTAAGTTTCAGTTTCCAATTTACCCGGAAAATTGTTTTTTTTGCAAAAGGCACCGAAAAGCGTGAGGTCCTCAGCAAGTTGTTACAGGAAAAAGATTTCAATCTAGGAGATTTAATTTGCCCCCGCATTTCAGAAATACTTCCAGAGGAAACAGTTGCTTCTTGCAGTCTACATTCCAATAATTTTACAGCAAACTGTCAAGTATGCAATCATTGTGCAGAAATTTTTTCACAGTGGACACAAAGTGATGCACAGAGAAGAGACGGCAACACTGACCACCTATCTGTCGGACAATTTGAAGATATTTACTTGCTTGACTCCTCTGGACAATCAGCCGATAGTAATATTCAACAGAGTTCAAGATCCCTGTGTACCAATACAGAACAATTATTCAGTTGATCAACAGAAGCTAGAAAAATTTTTCAACAGCATACCCGGCGTTGCACAACAACCCCGCTACAACCCGCTGTATAACAAAGCAGCAAAACGTTACTTCGCAACAATTACGCTATCTCCAGAAGAACTAGACAGCTTCAGAGCTTTCCTCCCTGTGATTGATAACTTCTATCATTTCCAATTGTATGTGAAAAATAAACAGAGAGCTGGCGAACCGCAGAATCAGTTTAAATATTGCTACAAACAAAACAAACGAGAAGCCACCGCTGTCACCAAAAGAGCAGCGAATCCCTCGTTGGAAACAATGAGTGGATGGAAAAGTTTCTCCTCTTAGGTTGAAAAAATTACTACCGGAACGTGAGCTAACTCTGAAAGAGATGCCAAATTAGTTGCGAGCTTATGTCTTGGAGCATCCCGAAGTTGAGAAAGTCTTCAGTCAACCATCGTTTAACGAAAATGACTCGTCAACTGTTTGTTATAAACTAGAAACAAAAAGTCACATAAAAGTTTTCCATTTGTTTGAATTCTGGTATATGAAACAGTTGCCCATTGAAAACAGTGAATAAATTACAGATCTGATGTTTTGTATCGTTCTTGTTGCAATTAAATTTGAGGCAAAAAAATTATTTCAAATGCATCAAAGAGACGAGGCTGATGCGGGTATCAGCAATTTAGTGTTTGACGTAAACAACAAAGAGAGACCTCCGTGGCGTTGCTGTTCCAACTCATCGGTGCCACGGTCTGAAGTAATATTTTTTGTTCAAGTCAGTATCATAGTTCTAATGATCATCCTTTGCTTCACTATGCTCCTTCTTTTGTCAGAACGTTGTGAAGAAAAATCAATTTGGATTGCATTGTTGTCAAGCTTAGTTGGTTATATTTTACCAAATCCAAAACTATGAACAAAATGATTCTGACACATGACAGGATATTCATGTCAATTGTTGGACCCAGCGGTTCCGGTAAAACTGAGCTGATGTTTCACATGCTGCATGGGAACAGTTTTTATCCGCGCTTTGAGAAAATTTATTACTTTTACAAGGAGTTCCAACCACTGTTCAGAGAAATGCGAGGTAGAATAGCACGCATTGAATTAATCAAATATTCAGGATTGGAGATAACGAAGAATCTTTCGAACTGTCTTCTTATATTTGACGAATCATGCGAGGAAATTTTTAATGACAAAGAGTTTGTAAAAATAGCTACGTCTGGACGCCATCGTAAACTTCATGTTATATATGTGAAGCATAATTTGTTTCATCAAAGCAAATGGTCGAGAACAATTGACCTAATTGCCACTCATATAATTTTATTCAAGTCACTGCGTGATATTCAACAGAATGAATACCTTGGAAAACAGTTGAACTGTCGTCAATTACTCAAGGACGCATACAAATTAGCAACAGCTGAGCCATACGGACATTTAATCATTGATCTGGATCCAAAAACAAGTCAAGGTTTACGATTTGCATCACAAATTATTGGACCTGATCCTTCAATTTTTTTCATTCCTGCACAAGAAGCAGTCATTACACCAATTACGAATGAAAAAGAGACACTTGCTCATGCTCAAGCAATGGGCAAATAGTACAAACAAAAACTCCAACATTGATTTCACTATTTAGTGACAGTGACTTCATTTGGTTTCTGATTGATTGTGTGATGAACGTACTCTCTGGAGTTGTTCCAATGAATAAGAAAGAACTGAAAAAGTTTGAAAAAACTCTGCGTCAACTTTCGAACAGGAAAGTAGGGAAAACGGAACAATTAAAACTGATTAAATCTCCCTCGGGCACCAATCTCATTCAACTCATAGCATTAACCTGCATTGAGTATCTGGAACAAAATGCATACTGAAGAGTTTGTTCTAATACCTAAGCAGATGTATACAAGAGAACAACCTCATATATCTCAATTACTCAGCAACAAAGATGTTCACAACCCAGCCAGGCAGATATCGCTTCTCCAAAGAAACAAGTCAGCATCAGCTCCTCCTGCCTCGCAACAGGATACAGAGCAACAAACTGACGCTTCAGTGGATGATAGAAGTGCAATAATCAAGTCTATGGAAAAATCATTTATGACAGACAACACATCAGCTATCAGACAAGGAGTGCTGAATGATATCAAAATCTTGAAAGGGATAAAATTTGAAAGAGCGAATAAAAAACTGGAGATAATAGAGGAATCCGATTCTGTGTCTTTGGATTCATCAAAAAGATTGCTTATCAGAGGTTCAAATACGGACGTTCTTGCTGCTCCATTTCTCTACAATCTACAGCAAACCACTTGTAAACTATCTTTCGGACATTTCAGTATATTAGCACTTCTCGATATTGGTTCACATTTGACTTGTAACACATACGGCAAAAAGTTTCTAAATTTATCATCTGAAGAAAAACTGCAATTTTTGGGATATGAGTCAGACAAGGAAGTTGCTTCAAAATCCCGCAGAAAAAAAACAAAAGCTTCTGACAACGATGAGGGAAGCTTTGAAGAATCAGAAGAAGAAATCAAACCAACCAGCTTCTGGGAAAATTACTTCCTACCAAGTTAAACAGTTAGACAATTTGTACACTAAAGGCAGTGCTGCATTTAGTAGTATTGCTAATTTAAAGAAGGCTAGTGGCTATACCAGAGGTAAAATTGGTCGCTATCTTCAGTCGAAAGCCCCCTACACGAAATACAGACAATTCAGGAAAAGTTTCCCCCGACTGAAAGCTGTTGCATACAGAATAAACCAAATCTGGTCGATTGATGTTGCGTATATGGATAAAGTTGCCCAACACAACAATGGCGTAAAATAATTATTATTGGCTGTGGATGTTTTTTCGCGTTACTTACGAGTTCAACCAATGAAGGCTTTATATTCCAAAGATGCTGTTGAAGCAGTCAAAAAAATGATCATGAAAAAACAGCCGGAAAAAGTATGAACAGACAAGGGATCAGAGTTCAAAGGAGATTTCAAAAAATTTTGTGAAAAGAAGGGAATTCATTTATACACAACAGAAAACGAAACCAAGTCAGCATTTGCGGAGAGGAACATTCGATCGCTTAAAAATATTATTTACAAATTTTTGGAGGAAAAATGGACTTGGACGTATATTAAAGATTTGCCCCAATTTGTAAACACAATAAACAGTCGTGTTAACCAGGTTACCCAATTAGCACCTAATAAAGTGTTCAAAAAACATGAACCATTTTTAATATCGCTAGCAATCGACACAAAAGAGTACAAACCAAAATACAAAGAAGGAGACCTTGTTCGGATTGCAAAGCCTGACGAAAAATTCAGAAAAGGTGATAAACAAAATTACACAAACGAAGTTTTTACGATATTCAAAATTGCAACTGTGAGTCCACCAACGTACAACCTTATAGATGCAGACAACGTTATAATTCAAGGTAAATTTTATGAACCGGAATTAGTCCAAGTAAACGTGTCAGACGAATTAAATGAATGCCGCTAAAGAATTCACAATCGACTTAATATCCAACGCATCAATGGAAATTTTCAGTGAAAACACAATGGAAAAATTTCGTAACCAGTTAGCTCAACCACTTATGTTGGAAGGAGAATGGCAAGTAGCTTTATCTTTAGTATCCTTCTCATCAAACATTAACAACGTCAATTCAAACGTGTTGGTTGTTTATGTAAACTCGGGAGCCGAACTCGATGCCCCAAATAATCGAAGTGGACACCTTAGAAAAATTCGCAAAGGCATTTACACTAGCTTGGATCAACTCATGGATGAACTTAGGCGAATTGCTCATTTGAAACAGTTTGATTTGACTTTTGACAAAATTACTCATAAACTGGTTTTACAATTCGGAGCAAATGAGGGTTTATCATTTGAAAACGAAGAAGTTCCATGTAATCTCGGCTTCAAGGGTATAAAAGACAACTCGCTTGATGGATACATTCATATTGGATACAAAGCAGACAAAACTCTCAACAGACGCCAGAGTGATTTCCCAGTCGATATAACCTGTGGCTCACAATTAATATTTGTCTACATAGACATCATAGATTATCAGAATATAGGTGACGTGAGAGCTCCTGTAATTAAAATCATTGAGTCTGAAAGACGTTTCAAAAACGGCAGCATGAACATCGTTACACCCATCCATCACAAGTCATTTACAATTCTGGATTACAAGCCCACACTTTCTAACAATATTTGAAACATTAAAGTGGAGTTGAGGAACGAAAATGGAAAACTCATTCCATTTACTGGAACAGGAAAAGTGATAGTCAGCGTAAAGTTTCAAAAAATCAAGTGAAATGGAAGCTTACTACAGCGACCAAGCATCACAGTCAATGCCACATTTCTCCGGTCATTATCGTCAAAGAGGAAGTGGCTTTGGAGCTCTCGGTGCAGGTATTGGAAGAATTGCTCTACCATTGGCAAGAAAGTTTATATGGCCCCCTGCCAAAAGAATTGGTCGAGAGCTTTTAGTGCAGGGTGCACCTGAGTTGGTTGAAGTAGCAACGAAACGAAAGTCGGCAAAGCAGGCGTTGAAAAGCACGGTTGCAAAAACAGCCCGCAAACAAATTGGTGGTTCTCTCCATTCACAGATAACACGAGGCCTGCAAGCTATTAGACGTCGAAGACAACACTTTGCTAAACCTCGACTGTACAAAAAACGTTCCACTAAAAAAATCATTTCTCGAAAACCAAAGCAAGAAGGAGTCGACGGGATTTCTTCTCTCGAGTCAGAAATGCGAACTAATATTGTAATACCTTCCGAAGCCACTCACAGCTCATTGGACTTATTTGAAAAACCGCCTTTGCTTGTTACCTTTGATCAATCATTTGAACAAAAAACTGGACCACTTTATTCTCCCTCCGGATCGTCACTTGAATTTAAAGTGGTAAGTGTTCACAACAATTTCATAGACTTGCAAAAAATTTATTTGGAAATCAAATGCCGAATACAAAATGTCGATGGAACTGATTTACGATATGACGCAGGTGATCCCGCGAATACTGATTCCGCATTTTTTGTGAATAATGTCCTTCATTCCCCATTTGCTGACTGCACTGTTTCTGCAAATGGAATAAAAATCTCTTCTGCCAATGGACACTATGCTCACAAAAGTTTCATAGAAACAGAGTTCTCGCACGGGACAGATGCAAAGAAGACTTGGTTAAAGTGTCAAGGTTATGAGTATGAAGCAAACCCCAGCGCAATTGCTAATGCATTAAAAGTTGCAAGAAAGCAGGCTGCGAGAGAATCAGCACAAATTACCCTTTATGGAAAACTAGCTGATAATTTTTTTTCGTGCGAAAAACAATTAGTAAGCGGAGTTACCCTGATAATTTCTTTCCGAAGGTCACAAGATGATTTTGCCACTATAAGTAAAGCAGCTGGCAAAAACTACAAAGTAAAAATCGATGAAGCAAAATTATTTGTTAGAAAGATGACGGTATCAGACAACGTAGTCGGAGCCATTGAGAAAACCCTTTTGAGAACACCTGCAATATATCGATACAATGAAGTGATATCAAAATCTTTTCTTGCAACAATGGGGCAGCAAAATTGGAAGCACGAAGATATTTTTACAAAAGAACCCATAAGACGACTTATAATTGCATTGTGTGCTGGTGATGCTTTCAATGGAACTAACACAGTAAATCCCTTCAACTGTCAAAAATTTGGGCTGCGTGATATTACAGTGTTCCGAAACGGTTTCGCTACAGCCGGTACACCAATGTCAACAATTGACAACAAGCGTTTGTATTACAATTCAATTAGCGCATTAGCCTATGTAGAAAACGGTCATGGAATACCATTGAGTGAATTTTCAAACCATTTTATAATGGTTTTCGACCTGACTAGTGCGCAAGAAGCCACACATGATTTTATTCATCCTGAACTAACAAATTCGTCTATATCGGTCCAGCTAAAATTTGATACAGTTTTAACAAATAACGTTGAAGTTTTTTTCCTCGGCGAAAAATCATCTACGGTGTATAATGACTCTGCAAGAAACGTATCCAAAAATATTCTGCCAATGAACGCATACTAATGGATGAAGATCAAATTTATATTCAAGTTCAAAAGTGGAAGCATTTCAAATACATTTTTCGAGGTGTTTATGCCGCTGACAATTATCCATTAAATATACCTGTTAACAGTTTTATAATTGTAAACGCATCACGAGCTGATTCTTTTGGAACGCTTTGGGTGATGCTTGCCAAACGCTACGCATACCCCGTACTATACTTTGCAGATCCGTTAGCACTACCTCTGACTGCCTACAAAGATATTTTCGCCCGTTTAGAATAATGAACTGATTAGCATATGATGATGGATGTTATGGAGCACAGAAGAGATATTTTTATAGCAGTAAATTTCCTTTTGTACCAGATGTAAATGAATTGCAATTGTTAGCATTTGTAAAACATATGGAGTAAAATTGAAATAAATTTTTCTGCTAAAACACTTTTTTAAACACTAGAATTTTTACAGAATTGGAAGTTTATTAACTAGTCTGAAGTCTCTCGTACCAAACTCCTTTGTCCACTCAAAAGAACATCCATAATCTGATAGAGAGTAGATGAATGTTCACCGAGCATAAGTTGACAAAACCGTTTTATAGTTACGTCAGGAATTGGGGAAGGACGCTTGTTAGAAGTTGTAGTAGTAATTGTTGAAAGTACTTTTTCACGAACAGGTGATGGGATTTGTTTTTTAATTTTGTTTTTTGAAAGTTGCTTTGATTTTGACAAATACTCCACGGCAATATGTAAGCGAGAAACAATAGCACCAAATGTAACAAAGTTTTTATCAGTAGGCAAAATAAGAAATTTGAAACAGGTCACGAGACAAGGTACAGGCACAAGAACATACGCAGAAAAAACAATAGTATCTTCCAAACTTGTATCCTCAAAAACAAGATGCCAATGGCTGGAACCAAAGGAACAACCATCAATTACACCCGAAGATGAATGATGACCGTACGCATAATTTTCTATTCCAGAGTCTTGCAGTTTTGGCTCTGTGTCGCAAATAGTGTATTTGAATCGTTTTCGAAACTTTTTGAAGTATTCAGGACTGTTTTCGTACATAGCTTCAACCATAGTAAGAGATTAAACTGAGTGAACAACTGGTGATTTACCTCTATGAATTAGTGGGTTTTAGTTGAGAACACTGTGTAAACAAATTTTCAAGGTCGTTCTAAGGTGAAAATTCAATAAATCTTTTGTTATTTTAATTGCTTGTAAACAAATTCTGTCTAGACAATAAGTAAACAAATCAAGGCTGTCTGGTTTTTCCGAAGCACCGCAATTAAATCAAAGCTGTCAAATTTTCCCGAAGTTCTAAAATCTTTAACCTGAGGTAAACTTTTGGTTGTTTTCACTGCTTGTGAACACATTCTGTCTAGACATTAAGCAAACAAATCAGGGCTGTCGGAATTTGCCGAAGTTCTGTACTCAAAAAATGGCTGTCGCAATTTCCCGAAGTTCTGTAAACTTTGCTGTGATTGGCTGACGACTCGAAAAAAAATGCTGCAGAATTGTCATACCATACTGCGAAGGCTCACGGAGCAAAAATTCGTAATACACTGAACAAGTGTGTTGTCTGTCAGAAACAGTTCCCAATTTTCTACTCACTTCAACTTCATCGCATGAAAATACATCAAGCTAGCACAAAAATTAGGTCCTCATGTACAAACCGTGTTCGTGATATTATGCAGAAAGTTGATAACGAACGATAGCGAGTCATTGAAGGAAGAACTGGCAGCGTGTCAGCGTTTACTTGACGATATGCATGCTGTGCACGGCAGACAGGAAGTTTTCAACTTCAGTTTATCTGATTTGGACACCAAGGAGATCAATAAAAAACTTGATGAAGTTTTTGCAAACCTCAACTGTGCTGCAAAAATTAACCTAGCTTTAGGGTTTCTGTTGCAAAATATAGAGACAAACGATTACCGATATTATTATCCGCATGAAAAAAACTTACTGCTGGACCGACCTTTTCTGCTAAGCAATAAAAACGATTTATTAAACATCCAGAACGAAATTGAGAAACTTGACTTGATTGAAACATGTACACAGGAACGCCAAAAATCAAAATGGCGATTCACAGTAATTACAAATGTTACTGTCTTTGCAGCGCTTCTTACGAATATACCTATGGGTTGCAGTGATTCGCCTCTTCCAGAGCCATTATTAAGGAACCCGGAAGTAAATTGTCTGCTTTCAAATGGACACGATGTTTAGCGTATAACGATAATTTGTGTTTGTTCCGTGCAATTGCTATTCATTTATTTGGATCAGTAGATGTTGAACTACAGGCAATAAAAATTTTTCACAATTTTGTTACTGCAAGCGGTTGCGACCCTGAAAGTTTCACAGGTGTTTCCTGTGATCAAATTCCAATAATTGAAGAACAAATCAAACAAAACATTTTCATCTATGATTTTGACATTGAAGATGGTGAAATTATCGGTGAACTTGTACGACGCAGCTTCGAACGATATGGTGAAAACATTAAACTGCTTCGATACAACAATCATATCTGTTATGTTGATGATATCAATTTTTCAAGAAGTTTCGTTGTCCTAGCTGTGATGTGTTTTTCAACCATTCAGGTCATTTCAACCGGCATTTGAAAACTTGTTAAGAACGAGTGAAGAATATCTATCCGCATGGTGCTTATTCGTTGCGGGAAACACTATTTGAGAAGCTTGACAATTTCTCAATAACTTATCCAGAGGATTATACCCTCTTCAGAAATTTTGTTGTCTTCGACTTCGAAGCAATATGTGTTCAATCAGTGGAAGCCAATAACACACTGACAACATCATGGATTGGTACTCATGTACCTGTATCGGTATCAATCTCTTCAAATTTGTTGGACGAACCAGTTTTCTTATGCGAAAACGATCCTTATCGTCTCATCATATCCTTTGTAGCTCAACTGAAAACGCTTGCAGCAAAAAACAAAGCGGAGTTGAGACCCAAGTTCCTGGCGGTGGAAGCAGAGATCAAAACTATGTTGAGTGATGTTTCCTCCACACTGCAAATTATTTCCGAAACTCAGCCAAACATCAGTAGTGAAAAAGATGATAGTAATGCAACTAAAAGCTTTTTACGAATCCAGCAAAAGCAACTCCTTGATCTCCAGCGTCATTTCAACAGTTATGTTGACACTCTACCAGTTTTTGCATTCAACAGTGGAAATTATGACCTAAATTTAATCAAAGCGTATATTATTCCCGATCTCCTTAACGATAGAGATATTCAAACTACGGTAATCAAAAAAGCCAATCAATTTATTTCTTCCAAATTCGGTGATATTCAGTTTCTCGATATTTTGAACTTTCTTGCTGGAGCAACATCTCTGGATTCTTTTCTGAAAGCATATAAATCTGAGGAGACAAAAGGTTATTTCCCATATGAATGGTTCGATTCGTTTACGAAGCTCGACTGCAATCATCTTCCACCCTATGACTCTTTCTTCAGCAAACTGAAAACTCTAAATCCTTTGGAGAAGGACTTCAGTTCAAGAAATTGATGGAATCTGGAAAAGAGGAATTAGATGTTCTCCGAGAACTGGATTTGAAAGAGAAACCTTTATCTGGAAAAGAGAATTATGCTCTCCTTGAAAAGTTGTGGAAGATGGAGAAAATGACAAATTTTCGCGATTTCCTTCGCTGGTATAACAACAAAGATGTTGTACCAACTTTGCAAGCAATGAAGAAAATGATGGAATTTTATCACGATCAGAAAATTGATATGTTAAAGCTTGGGTGTACACTACCCAATCTGGCAAATATCTGTCTTCATAAATCAACTGATAGAAAGTTTTACCATTTCATCGAAGCTGACGAAGACTTGCATGAGAAAATACGAAGTGAAATGACTGGTGGTCCATCAATAGTGTTTACGAGGAAAGCTGTTGTAGACAAAATGTTCATCCAGAGGTCAAACAATATCTGTAAAACAATAGTTGGAATAGATGCTAGTCAATTGTATCCTTTCTCCATGTGCCAAGCGATGCCAACTGGACTCTACACTAGATGGGAGTTTTATAGCGATCTTCAAAAGTTCAAAGCTCGTCAAAACAAAATCAGGAAGTTTGAGAACATGGTAATATCTTTCTGTCAGGCAACCAGACCCGAATGTACTATTGAGAGTTTCTATACGACTGGAGAACAGAAAAAAATTGATTCTTTTACTGTGGATGGCTTCTGTGGTCATTGCCAAACAATTTTTGAAGCTCTTGGATGCTACTACCATTTCTGTCCCTGTAGGGAAACTCAACCTATTCTTAATGAGGATGAATTTGAGTTTGGCATCCAAAAACGTGAATCCGATAAGTTACGAAAGCTTTACCTAGAAAAGAAAGGATATAAAGTTATAGAGATGCGAAAGTGTGAATGGTGGGATCATGTTCAGGAGAACTCCATGTTGAAGAACCACATTAGAAAAAATTTCCCCTACAAACTACCTTTGAGCAAAGAGACACTCTTGACGCGGATACAAGAAGACAAGTTATTCGGATATGTACAATGCGATTTAGAAGTTCCTGAGGAGCTTTGTGAACGATTTGCAAACTTTCCTCCAATTTTCAAAAACTGTGATGTTGGAAGAGAGAATATAGGTAATTTCATGCTGGAGTATCCTGAAAAAAACGCGTTATTGTTAAAACCTCAACGAATGTTGATTTCGAGTTACAAATTAAACAATGGAAAAGTCATAACACCATTATTAAAGTTTTATTTGAAGCTGTGTCTACGCTGTACCAAAATCTACAGATTCGTTGAGTATACCCCGCAAAAATGTTTCAACGGTTTCGTACACTCTGTTGTTGATGCAAGGCGAGAAGGTGATGAAAATCCGGACTTTAGCGTTGTTGCTGAAACTATGAATTACTTGGAAACAGCTCGTATGGTTATCAGATTATGGATCGAAGTCGGCACACAGAAACTCTATATCTTACCGATGAAAAGATGCATAAAGCTATTAATAACCGTCTTTTTAGAAGATTGAACAGCGTTTCGACAGATATACATGAGGTTGAGCTTGTGAAAAACACTGTTGAGCATCTTGAATCAATAATTGTTGGATTCTTTATCTTACAGTATGCTAAACTGAGAATGCTGGAGCTCTACTATAACTTCTTTGACAAGTTCTGAGATGCTCAGAAATTTGAGGAGCTTGAAATGGACACTGATTCTTTGTATCTGGCACTGGCTCATGAAAATCTCTATGAGTGCATTAAATCAGAAATGAGAAGAATTTGGAAAGATATGAGAAGTAATGACTGTACAGATGTTTTCCATGCTAATAGTGTAAGTAAAATTTTTCCGAAAACTTGTTGCGATAAACATGTAAAACATGACAAACGTGAGCCTGGATTATTCAAGGAGGAGTTCCGATGTACTGAAATGCTATGTTTATGTAGCAAAACGTATTGTTGCTATAATTCAGTAACGAACAAAACTAAGTTCAGCAGCAAAGGACTCAGCAAGAGTGTTCTGGAAGGAAACAGTGATGGACCTTCACAGAAGTACAGACGAGTCCTCGATAATGCAGTGAATATAGCCTCAATTAACAGAGGATTCAGAACTATGAATCACCAAATTTAAACCTATGAGCAAACTAAAAAAGGACTCTCGTTTTTCTATCCAAAACGAATTGTGGATTCAGATGGAATTCATACGACACCTTTGATGATCTAAACTTTCTGCTTTGTTTTTCATACATTTTAACCATTTAAATTAATTGTACGTTTGTGAACATGTGATTGTAATAAAGTTTTGTCAAGTAGATGAGTCCACTGTTTAAATTAATCATTCTTGAAGAGAAACCTGAACCGGGTTTTTAAAGTTCAAACTGAGCATCTACAATTTTTCTGACTCATTTCTCAAGGTGTTGACCAGATCTGTAGACAACCCTGGATGAAAATATTGCTAATATGGACCAATTGCGACCCTGGATGATAATATGTACCCTTGTGTGCCGTAAAATAAAGATAGAAAATGATACAGAAGTGAGTTGATAAAAGTTATTGCCGTTGCCTAAAACGTGTAATTCAAAGGAGGATGTTTTTGGGTGCGAAAAATGTTCCACTGCCGCGGTTCGAACCACTGACCTCCTGATCAACAGCCCGTTGCCTTAACCACTAGCCTGTCCGGACGTTACAAACTTTCTTCTTAGAATCAGTTTTGATTTAGCAACAGAGGACTTCTGAATACGCGCAGTTTAGGTCCTGCAGAAAGCTTGAAATCAAGCGTGAAAAAAAACCGCTTAAACAGTGACGAGACAGAATGTTCTAAATGTAAAACGAAAATAGACGACGAAAAAAACCAAGAGCACCGCATTATAGCTACGCTCAGCTTACAGCTTGGTAGATATAATAGCACAGCTTCATTTTCCAATTTGCTATCTGTTAGCTTATTCTTATTTTGTGATGCAAAATTTAATGAGAAATCTTATACATAAGACGTATTACCTATCCTAATTGGCTGGTGTCTTGTTTCAAATCTTGATACGTGTAAAATCTATTACCTATCTTTGTACATTATTGTCAAAAATCAAATCTTAATACATGTAAAATCTATTACATATTTTATACGTTGTTCTCATCACTATAATGTCAATACATGTAAAATCTACTACCTATTTTTATACATTATGGTCAAAAATCAAATCTTAATACATGTAAAATCTATTACGTATCTTTATACGTTGTTCTCATCACTCTAATGTTAATACATGTAAAATCTATAACCTATCTTTATTCGTTGTTCCCATAACTCTAATGTTAATACATGTAAAATCTATTACCTGTCTTTATACAAGGCTGCGTTAATTCAATGGTGACCAAAATGATTTGAAATCGCTATAGCCTATCTTAAAACATGGGGGTCACCAACCCCCCCCCCCCCCGGGCAGCTCGGTCCCTCTATATACTACTGCTGTTTTTGATGTAAAAGTCTGAATTTTTAAAAAGTTAGCCAGAACTTTTGACAAAAAAACTAAATAGAAATAGCCGACATTTTTTGTCTCTAAAAATGAAATTAACGACACCTTCTTAGAAAATTTTTACATTTTTTAGCAAAATTGACGAAATTTTAGTCAAAAATTTCGGAAAATGTGAATAAATTCAATTTCAAAACTCGATAACTCGCTGTAAAAAACGAAAGTCAAAGAAAAATTATTTCCATACTCTACGCTCAATGAACTTTCTAATGATACCAGTATCAACTCTCTACGATGGATATATCGATCGGCCAAAATTGTCTGAAAAAAACCCATTTGAGTATATGGTTCCTTCCCCCTCAAGAGGGGTCGGAACAAAAAATGCGTAATATCATTTGAAAAATTCTAATGATAATTCATGTTCGGCTGTTAGTTTTATACATAAAAGTACGACTTAAATAGTTAAAAAAGTTTTCATTATGGTATAATTCCTTGTTGTCTCAGAATTACATTTTTGGAAGCTTTTCAACAAAAGTGACCTTCTTCCCATGTTTCATTTGCTATTGTTCATCAAAGCAAATGTTTTTGAATCACCTGTTCCAACCGATTCACTTTTTTGAAGTTTACTGATGTTCATCAGTAAAACTTGTCTCTAAGGAGTTCATATCAACTTTACTTAGAAATGACTCATTCAACTGACACAAATTTGAACGGAAGATCTCAACATTGATCAATACTTCTGCCCATATAAACTATTGTATTCCAAATTACTTGTGGATTTAGAAATTGTAAGTTTTTAGCTGACAAAATTTGTAAGAAAATTCCAGTGAATTTTAAAAAAGAGCATAATTGAATTGAATTCATCCAACCTTCGTTTTGTAGTGGGGCGTGAGATCTGACAAGATATAATGAGCGAATTCTTGGATATCTGCACATCTTACACGTTTCTTATATCGCTGTGTCGCAAAGTATGTTTTTCTGGTTCGTTTTTATTTGCAAGGAAAGCCGATTTGACCGATAAACCTTTAATGTAAAATGAAATTGATTTTGTTAGAAAGAATATTTTTCGTTCACACAATTTGTTCAATTTTTCAGCGGCAAAATTTCAACATAAAAAGCAGTATCGTCCTGAAATTGATCAAAATCAAAATCATCTTGAATGTAATTTGCCGATAAGTTGAACCCAAACTAGCGCAATGACAGATTTTCGGTTAGCGTTGAACCTAAGATCATAGTTGGCTTCAAGATTTGTCTAAGAGCTTTTTTTCTCGAAAAAATAACCCAGATGCAAATTGCACATAGAAGTAAAAAAATCTGGTCAGTTAGGCTAGTTAACATAGCACCTAATATGTCGGCAAACCAGTAGAATTATTCCAACACAAAATAAATGTCCCGAGGAAGTGAAACGAAAAACTTTCCAATTATTTCACATGAACAGCTAAAAAAACTGGAAAAGAATCGCACTTGTAACATCCGCTTGCTTTGTTTATGTTTTAAAGGAGCCCTTATGTTGAGAATGACAATACCCAATAATGATTCTTATTGAATAAGCGTAAAATTTTTAAAATGGATGACTCATATCATCCCTAAATTTACTTTTTTTCTTGTAATTTAGGCATGTTTTTGGAGGACAAAAGGAACGGTTTTTGGTTTGCTTTTTGGAAACAAAATCAAACGGCGTCATTTGTTGGTGAAAGCAGGACTCTAGAAGTACGGCAACGAAGAGATTTTTGTAATAGTTCTTCATTGTGATATTGACGACTTTCTTTACTCCGATACTTTTTGTTCTAGTTTTCATGAAAGCCTCAATCTATATCTGATAGTCCTCTAATGGATTGATATTTCTTTCTGATTGTTAATTTTATCGGCAGTGTCTCTAAGTGTATCAACCACTCAAAACTAATTTATTTTTGTAACCGTCTCAGCGGTGGATTGTCAAAAAATTTGTTCGCCAAATACATTATACGCGTTTTACTTTGAAAAATATTTTTACAAAACACTTTTTTTTTGCTATTGTAATTTTTTTTATTGGTCCTCTCACCTAATTTTCTGTTAGGCATATCAAAAGTTTTGAACCATGGCCATTAAATCTCTTAGTATTTTATTTTTCAGCTTCAACATATTTAGTTTGGAAAATAAATTAAGCGTAGTAAAAAGGACGTGATTCGATGGAAAAAATCATTGATCGTCAAAGAACTTTAAAAACACTTTTTTCCCACTCTCGTTGCTATATCAGCGTTTGTGTAACTTATTGATGAGACAGCTTGTTGGTTCCCGATCAATGCTACAAATCCTGCAGCAGCACAAAGCTTTGCTTTGAGATTAGACTATCCTTTACAGTCACTTTTACCCCCCACTGTATCTATAGGTAGAGTTTCGCGAGAAGATTTGAAGACAAAATAGGTGTTTTGAAACAGAGCTGTTTTTCGTTTTTATCCCAAAAATGCAGAAGCTATTTAATGTCCATTTGAATGCAGATAAATGATATCACTTTGTTTTTTGATGATATCTGCTAAAAAAAAAACATTTTCATTTACTACCTTGTTCGATTAAAGGAAAGTTTTATTATTCTTTATGGATAATTTGTATTGAAGTTCGAATTGAACGTAATTCAGGTAAAATTATCAAAAACTTTTGCGTTTTTTTAAGCAGGCTTTAAGAGGAAATTCTATGTTTAGTGGTATTCTTTTATTGCCTGCTTCTTGGGTAAAGAGTGGCAAGAAAGGAGGGCAGGAAAAGTTTCGTAATCAGTGCACTGTCGTAATTTTTTCAATTGCTATATTCGCAACGAGGTTAGATTTAAGACAAAGATGCCCAGTGATATCGCCCTCTGGAAGTTATTCGATAACTCGTCAAAATTAGATAGCTTGTCCATGGAGAAAACAATTACATTACGTCGCCAATCCGACATTCTGAGCCTGCAAAATTGCTTGCAAATGTCAGAATTGACGTCTCCCTTATGTTTTAAAGTTAAGCTCTCTAGGCTTTCACTGACATCCGGGACAGTGAAACAGCACCGGGATTTTTTATTTAAATAATCACTAGACCAACTTTATCTATAAATTGAATTACCACTGAAGGATTTTTTTTTAAATAATCCTTGCATCAATCATATCTAAAAGTGAAATAGCGTGAGGGATTTTCGTAAGATAATCGTACACCAATTTTACCTATAAAGTGAAAGAGCACTGAGAGATTGTTATAAAAAGGACAATTAAAACAACTGTATCTATAAAGTGAAGCAGTACTGAGGATTTTGTTTAGAGTAAATTTGACGCCAATTATGATAAGTTCATGATGCTTCAATTAGTGATTGGCACCATTAAAATAATCGGCACTGACTCCAACTCGACTTCAACTGAGTTAAAATAAAGTAAAAATGGCGTTGCATTAATTGCAGCTTATTCTTTGTACGTCCTGAACTAAATGTTAAAATTGTGGACAAAGCTGAAAAATTTTTGTCATTGATTCTGTAAGTTATAAAAATAATAAATGGCCCCAAACCTTATTAAGAGCAAAGCATGAGTTTGAAATAGAAAAAGCATGATCAAAATTGCGGACATTGCTGACGATACACCTGCCAACAAATAGCACACATTGATGGCAAAAGAAAGCAATTTTTCAAGATCAGCGACCAAATTTTGTAAGGATTGTCCGCAACTTTTAATGTCACTGTTGTCTACAATGTACATAATTCTTCTACGCGGTAAGTAGTGAAAAATGTCGTCACTCATTTCCGCAAACGCGGACAACACTAATTTTGTTGGATTGGCGACGTATGGTAACGAATTTCCATTCCTACAACAAAAGCCGTCACTATGCATCAGTTTATTTCAAAGACCGTTCTCTTTTCTGTGCAGCTTTCACGAGCTGAGTTTGAGTTGGTTCGACAAATTATTCTGCTCCTTGTTCTCATAGCTCTGTATAAGTTCCCTTGAAAGGCTGCCTTGATTCTCGCAACTTTTTCACCATTAAGTAAGTGAATATTTAACACTAAATTTTTCAGCAGTGAGGCGTAAAACTGAGGGAATCAGAGAGGGGGGAGCTATCACGTCAAATTATGGCTTGTCAGACAACTTGAAACGCTTTTAAAAGACAACCCCCTTACTTATCAGGCAGAGCACGTTTAGAATTACATTTAAATTAGCATTTACTTAGAACGCATCCTGGCGGAAATGTTTCATGAATTATTTTTTCCATTTCATTTATTTGTTGAACTATATAAGTTTTCAATGCTGGAGGAATTGATTAATATGACGTTTATAAACAAACAGTACAAATTTTGTGGATTGGGGCAAGAAGTCGATGTTTTTGGAAAATTAACAACAGTCTATTCTCGCTATCAGAAACAACTTCACGGTTCCTTTATAAAAAACCGCCCGAGCAGATAGACTCAACATACAATTTAATTCCTATTTGTTGTTTGCTCCAATGCTTTTTTTATTCTGCTTCCTACAGTGAGTTAAAAAACTGAGTTTGACTTCCATTAATGCGCTGTTTCTTGTTTTATCTAAAACAAAATCCAATTGCAAAGCAAAAAATACTTTTTTGAGTGATAATTTTTGCTACAACATTAATATACAGTTGAAGTCTCAGCGCACAATCAAGTAAATACTTTTCACGAATTTTGTTTGTTTTATTTGATACCTGCTTTACCTGCAGATTTCTGATTGACCACATCCTGTTTTCTGAATTCTGATTACAAAAAGGAATTCACTTTATTTTGTATGCGTTGATCGCCATTGCATTTGAAAATGCCATACAACAGTTCAATGAATTATGGGTATTTTTCAACGAATTATACTTCTACAGCACATATATTGAATATTTTTTTGTTACCGACCACCTCTCTCCGCCCACCGTCTTTAAAGGTAGATTTGATTGCACTGCATAGCATATTTACCGATGATGAAAATCTGAGCAATAGAAATTTTTGGCTCATTTTCTGCGATTTGAGCTTCGTTTGTTTCTCTTTAGATTTTCTTTTTTTCCTGAAACACGACTTTTATACGAATCAAGAAAGCATTCGTTCCCTAGTGATGAGCGGATTCAAATCATGCAAGTATCTTACAAGATGATTCGAAACTCGCAAGATTCTGGGAGGAAACACCTTGTTTTAGGAAACATCTTTGAAGCAAATTGTTGTTTATTAAAGAAATTGCAAAACCGAATTCAATGGAAAAAAATTAGCTGGGGTTCAAAATCTTGCAAGAATCTTGCAAGAATCTAGCAAGTTTTTGAATTCTGGGAACTTTATTTGTGTATAATTGGTAGCTGAAACTAACTGAAAACCAAATGAAATGACTGATATAAGTATTCTTGATCAGCAAAACTGAACCTAATTGACTTTTTGTACACGCCTCTTGAATGTGAAATCTTGCAAGAATCTTGTAAGTTTCTTGCAAGATTTTGAATTCAAATACAAATTTCCGACAAATAACTAGAGAAAACTCGAGGCACTCAAATCCGTCTTTTTATAGTTCAATTTTCCTAATTAAAGACGAAAACAATTTCAATCTTGTGGTACTCAGATCCTTCACGTGTTCTAGCTTAAGTACTAGGTCAAGAGATTATTAACGCACAACTTTAATTTACTTCTGTTGTAGGCAGACTGCACTTGATCTTTTCACTGTCAGTCTATTAGTGCGTAAGTACCTGTTAGTTTTTAGAGGTTGAACAATCGCACGGCGATTGCAAAGGTAACAAATGAGATAAAATGCATACTGCATATGACTGTATTAATTCACTGCATCAAAAACTAAGTTGTTTTATGGTTAAATGGTAACCCATGTACCACATTTCCCCTCGGGGAGGAAACAAAGTTTATAAGTTTGTTTTCAAAACTCATGTGGATCTAACTCTCTTTCTACGTTGTCTTCATCGACAGTTGTTGTCTTAGGTGACTGTTGTGCGGTTGCTTGTTGTGGAAAAGCGGTATCGTCGTAGTCCTCGTGTGGTGGTGGTAGGGTCTTTGCTTGTAGTTCATCCTCTTTTTGTGCCTGGGATTCGTCCTGCCCTTCCGTTTGTTGTGTCTGGTATTGTTGGTTACCGTCCAGCGCTGTAGTAGTTGCTTGGTAATTAGCGATTCCTGTGAAGCGCTTTCTTGGGTGCTATTTTCAGAGTCTTCAGTGTCCACGTCGGTTGTCAGGGTTTCGCTTTGGCCATATTTTTCAGGCTTCTTTGTTGGCCTGTTGTTCCTCCTTGGGTTCTTGTGTGCTGCAATAGCTTGTATCGATGGGTCCTCTTGAGGATTGTAGTCAGAGTCCTCATTTTTGCTGTGTTTCCGTTGTCGGGCTGGTTCCAGTTCGAGATCTTCGTCGTCGAATGGGGAGTCGGGTGGGGTTGTTGTCTTTTGGTTCTTTGCTCCTGTTGTCCCTTTCCTTGGTGACTGGACAAGTTTTCGTTTTGGAGGGACCTTCGTGCGGTTCACTTTTAGGAGATTAGATAGGTTTGGATTCGTGGGTGAATCGCTTGGTCTTTTTCTGATAGATTTCTCTCCCTTTAGCTTCGCGCTCTGTTCCTTATGATGTGCGTTCATGTGTCGTTGGATCTTGCCATGGTGGTTTATGACATGTTTTTCTAGCGGCAAATTGAATCAGTGGTATTCTCGGCTGTGATGGAGTCCCCAATCGTGCTACTTCTGATTTGTGAAGTACCGTGTCATCTTGGCCGGGGTACTTGATTGTTATTGTGGAGCCGGAGGTTTTTATCAGTGCCGCTCCTTCGGGGATGGCTTCATATCGTCCCTGTAACTGTTTCTTACTTCGAGTGGTGGAGAGGGTCTTTCTTGCGAATTTAGTTCCTTGCTGTTTTCGGCCAGTGGTTGTAGGGGGCTGTGTGTAGACATTCGAAAGGTGCGCGGTATTTCACTTTTGTCGTTGAGTGCTTTTGATAGCATTCGCTGCTTGGATGCCTTCACTTCCTCATCACTGTCTAACGTCTCTTGGATCCATCGCTCATCAGAGATCAATTCGTCATTGCCCATGATGTTGTCATCTAAATAATCAGACGTAATGTTTGGCCATTTCAGGTTTCGGCTATCCGCCTGAGATGTAATGTTAGTTATTGGTGTGTTAACGGGTCGGCCGAAGTGCGCTTCGAAAGGGGATATGTTAGTTGCTTTTTTCCGGCATATTCTTCCTGTGCGATTTGTCTAAAGACTGTTTTATGTTGAAAGGGCGTTGAGTTGTAATTAGTTTGATGCAACCTAATCGACGTTTTGCTGTTTGTATCAGCCTTTCACGAGTCCTATAGATCTATGGTCGTTCGCTGGTGCGAATATTACTTTGATATTATTCTTATTGCAGAATTCTTTCATTACGTTTCCTGTTTGGCATCTAGCCCGGTCCATTCGTTGGTATCTGGGTACCCCATGAATAGCAATGTATTTAGTTAGGAAATGTTCTATGTTTGGGGCATTCGCATTGTTGTATAGTTTAAGTGCAGGAAACTTAGAAAATCTATCGATGCATGCAAGGAAGTATACTTCTCTTCTTTGGCCATCTATTATTGGGCCGCCAAAGTCTATCTGTATTTCTTCATTGGGTTCGACGCATGTTTTTAGTGGTGACCATTTGGTTTTTGGTATTAGGCTTTTAAGGTTCTTACCAAATTCGGTGCACGGGCGGCACGTTTTTGACTTGTTGATGAGATCTCTATTTATGAACGGCCACCATAGTCTGGTTGCTAATTCGGTCATTCCCCACGCGCCTGGATGCGTTGCGTGCAGTACATCTATTACCGCGTCTTTCATTGCGTTGGGGATTGTTAGCCGATTGTCCAGGAGGATGCACCCGTCGTTCACACTTAGTTGTTTCCAGTGTGTGTGGATTTGTCTGCTTACGGCCTTGCATCTCAGTTCGTCCCCTTGTATTATACAATCTCTTATTTCGCGTAGAACTGAGTCTCTGTTTGTCATAGCCGCGATTAGTGTTGAACTGAAGACGTTGCGTATTGCTTTGTCGAGTTGGGTGTCTGCTTTTGCGGGGCGGGCGTCTTTCTCTGGGCTGAGGTAGGTGGAAAAAGATATCGGGTTCTTTGCGGGTGATGTAGGTGGCGTTTGTTGGCTTGAGGGTTGTTGATTACTTGATTACTCATTTCGATATTATGTTTGGAAATTAACAATTACTGTTCTGTAGCACAGTTATTTGGCAAATGCGCTTTTGCAATGGTTTGCTGTTCGACTTTTGTTAAATTTGCTGCGTCTATTGTCTCGTGGTTTTCCGTATTTGGTAATTCTTGTTTTCTACGTAGGCTGTAATTGCGCAACTTTTGCACCGCTTGTGGTTTTGTCTTGGGACTTTGTGCTCTAGGCACTTTGATTTTGGAATCGTCCTACGATTGCGAGGGTAATTTTCGTGGGCGGCCTCTTGGTCGATTGATTTCCGGCTTTTTGGTTAGTGGTTTGGAATCGTCCAGCGATTCCAAATTGTCTAGTTTTCGTGGTCTTCCCCTTTGCTTAATTGCATTAATGGTCTGTATGATTGCGTCTATTTGTGCGATCACAAAGTCTTCATCATAGCGACTTATTGGCTTTGCCTTGTTATGGGGGTTCCTCGATATATAATCTGTTAACCCCATCTTTGATCCTGGTATATGTTCGATTTGAAAGTGGAAGGGGATTAATCTATCGCACCAACGTGTTAATCTACTTTGATGTGCTTTTGTAGATTTTTTTTTTAATATGGATAGTAGTGCTCTATGATCTGTTTGTACGGTAAAGTATTGACCGTAAAGATAGTGCTCAAAATGTTCAAGTGCCCAGACTACCCCTAAAAGTTCTAATTCGTTTATACTATATTTTTCTTCGGCATTATTTAGGAAGCGTGAAGCGTACGCAATCGTCTCCCACCCTTTGTTCGATTCCTGTTCTAAGACGGCTCCGAGTCCGGATCTTGATGCGTCCGTTCTGACTCTTGTTTTTCTTGTGGAATCGTAGTGCGTATTTTCTGTTATGTTTTTTATGTGGAGTTTTATGTGTTCGAATGCTATTTGATGTTTTGGTTCCCAGTGGTATTTATTGTCTTTTTTCAGGAGGTCTCTAAAAACTCTGCACTGGGTGCCTAGGTTGGGGACGAATTTCGTTAAATGGTGTACGCTTCCGAGGAATGATTTTAATTGTTTGCATGTGTTCGGGGATAGGTTCTGGATGGCCTCTGTTTTGCTAATGAGTGGTTTTATACCGTTTTGATTAATTTCGAATCCTAGCCATTCGATTTCGTTTTTAGCGAAATGGCAATTTTCTAAGTTTATGCTTAGGTTTTCTTTGTCTAGTTTTTGTAAGCATTTGAAAACTTTTTCTTTGTGGTTGTTTATTCCTCCGCCGGAGACTATGATTATGTCATCTAAGAAAATATATGTGTCTGTGAGGCCTTTTAGTGTATTGTCTATTGCTTTTTGGAATTGTGCCGGCATGTCTGTTAGGCCGTAAAAACCTGTAATAAATCGGTACGTTCCGGTTGCTTGGCCGCCTACTATATTGAAATTGCATTGTTTTGCTGTTGCTTCATCTAGCGGTAGTTGACTGTACGCGTAGCGTAAATCGATTGTTGAGAAAAGTACTTCGCCTTCGTGCGACGATTCCGAGATAGATTGGGCGATGTTGTCCATAAGGCAATCAATATTTTGCATCTGGTATTTGTTTTTGTGAATTGCCTTGTTTATTATTTTGGAGTCCATGGCTAGTTTTATTGTTTTGTCTCTTTTCACTGTAATTACTATCGGGGATATGAAGTTTTTGTCGCTACATTTGTCCAGTTTTATTATATTTCCGTTGTCTTGTAATTTTTTGAGTTCTTCTTCGACTTGTTTTTGTAGGTGAATCGGTACTCTTCGGCCTCGTTGGTGTACCGGTATAAAGTTTGTTTTAAAATTGGATTTGACTGTGTGATTGACTGATCGTCCTATTCGTTTTATTAGACCGGGGAATTGTTTTGCTATTTCTTACGACTCCACCAACTGTTTTTGTCCCGCACCTCTATCTCGCGAGCCATCCTCTCCGTGATTAAGCTGTGTGAGCTACCCGAGTCTACCATAACCAAGTATTTCGTATTGCCGAATTTCACTTTGAGTTTGGTTGCGGTTGCTGATCCGTCTGTTGGGGAAACGAGGTTCACACTGTAGTCTTCCTCGGAGTCGTGTGTTATGCTTTCTATTTCGTCATTTAGGGAGACCATGTTTATGTTGTCCTCGTATGGTGGCTCGTTGCGTTCTTCTATTTCGTTAATGTTCCTGTTGTTATTACGTGTCAAATTTGATCGGCATACTTTGGCTAGGTGGCTGGGCTTGTTGCATCTTCGGCATGTTTGTCCGTATGCTTGACATTTGGCTCTATGATCTTGTGTCCAGGGTTGTCCACAGTTTCTGCAGTTGTGTTGTACTTGTTGTCTGAATGACTGGTTGTTGTTGCCTCTGGGCTGTGTGAATGTGCCTCTGGGCTGGCTGTAATTGCCTCTGAAGTTTCCACGGTATCTTGAGCTTGAGATTGCTAATACGCGCTCCGATCGTCCTACAATGGATACCATGGATGGGTCCGACGCGTGTTTTGCCTGTATGGCTAACTGGCTTCTTGCGCCTAATTCAATACTAATGGCTAATTCCAGTGCCTTCTCTGGGTCGAGTGTTACCTTCAGGAGTTCTTTTTGTATTTCCGGGTCGGTCATATTGGCTGTGAAGATGTCTCTTAACAGGTCGTCTTCTAATGCTCCAAGTTGACAAAATTCTGCCAGGGACCTTAGGGCAGAGTAGAATTGCTCCATGGTTTCTCCTTTTTGCTGACGTCTGGTTAGCAGTAGATATCGGTCAAACGTCACATTTCGTGGCCGTATAAATGTCGACTCCAATTCTTCCCACAGTTGTAGTGTCGTGATGTTCTCGACGTTTGTGTGGGGGTACTTTCGGGTGTGCATCCGGCGTCCCTCGATTCCAATGGTTAGATAGACCATTGATTTTGCCTTTCTGTCTGCGACTTCCCATGGTTTGTCTCCGCACAACACCCCTATCCTATCAATTAGGTTACACTCGTTCTTCCACAGTGTGCGTTTTCATAAAAAGTTATGTGAGTGATGTATTTGAGTTTCTTTTTCTCTTCCTTAAGCACATTCGCCTAATAACAGATCCCAATGATTTTCAAATGTGGCCCAATTGAACTTATTCATTCCTTCAGAATAATTTTAGCTGAAATATTGTAAATAGTTTTTGAAATTAAAAGCTCTATATTAAGATAATAGCTATTTCAATGGCTTCACTAATTTTTGTTTTCACAATATTTGTAATTTGTTGTTCGTATTTTTTGATGTTTTCTGCATCTTTAGTGCGTTCCTATGGCTTAGTCTAACCAAAGTCGGGTCCCAATGGTTTTATTTTGACTTTTTGGTAACTTTATCATGAACTATTTTGTTAAAAGCTAATGACTTTTAAGAATTTTGAAATTATTTGGTTTAAAAAGATTTGATTGATATTTGAATTTCAAATCGATCTCAAATATAATCACAAAATCGATCTCCAATTTGCACTAGGACTACTAAAGATGAGCTTGCTTAATTTATCTGACTGACAAAAATTAACTACTAGAGAAGCATAGTATGATGAATTTAACCTATGTTATGCTTCTCGTGTTATTAAGTTTCGTAGTTTTGATTGTTTATCTTCCTTTTTTCAATTTTAGTATTTTTCGATGCACTTTTTGTTAGAAATGAATTTGCCCAAAATTTTTGTTCGTTTAGCGCTTCAATGGAATGTTGAAAATCAAACATTATACGATTTCTTTTTAAAAAGATCTGTTCCTAAACAAACTCTGACTTAGTCGTGCTTCTCGAAATCTCTGTGATCTGTTATTTTTTGAATTTTTGCATCAGAAGCGCTGCATAATAGTTTAGTGTTGCAAGTTCATTCTTCTCTGAGGTCAACTGTTCTATTCAAACCCATAAGCTAGCTATCAAGTTTATAACACTTTTTTACTTGAGAAAAGACGTTATCCGTTTGTAATCTCACAATATAGACGATTATCATGCCATAGTTTTGCATAGGAGATAATTATCTTGTCAGATGCCCGCAAGAAGATGGCTATCTGGCTTGGTTTTTCAAGAAGTGACGGGTTACGAGTGCCTTTCAAAATGTTGGTAGACTTGTTGCAAAATTAAAAGTTGCTTTTTAAGATAATTGTGACATTTTTACAGGATAACCTTCGATAGGGGATGCAAAGATGTTAAGATCAAAAAGCAACCCCATAATTCACCGATTACTTCAATAAAACCTTGTCGCTTGCTTTTAAGGGTAATTGCTTACAAAAAGATAGTGGAAAAACTTAACTGAATTGACTGACTTGGACAATATAATGTCCAAAAAGCGTTTGCGTGGATTTTCTACTGCCTTAATCTAGACCTGGAATTATTAAAAACTTCGATCGTTATAAGGCATGAAAAGACAGTCCTGGATAGATTTTTGGTATGAAAATAATTTGTCTGCACTATAAGTGATGTCCTCGACTTTGGGTAGAACTAAAACAACCGTCCTCGAGTTTGGCTAGACAATAACACATGTCCTTGAATTTGGCAGGACAATAAAATGTTTCCTGGAGTTACGCTGGCAAGGCAACCTTAGGTGTTGGCGGAACTTGTTAGTTTGACTGATTTTTGTATATGAAAAGAATTTATAATTTGGTCCTCGAGCATATAATTCAAGTTTTTTTACCTCCCCCCTCAGACTTTATAGCTCTTTTCATCAGTCGAGGTTTCTACCTGGGTGATACAACTCATATTTTTCTACATTTCACACTTTATGTTAACTTCCCTGAAATAGAATACAACTGTATTTATCAATTATCCCTTTCTTGTAGAAATTTTTTGCCCACGCGTATCACTTAGCTCAACTCGATTAACAGATACGTAAAGAACAAATTATTGATTTTCGTTTAGTTAGTATTCTCGTTGTGCGTCACAGTTATTTGGTTAGCCACTTTTAAAGAAAAAAAGTGTGAAGCCAATATCATCAGATATCTAACGATAGGGATAAAAACTGGTTAACACCTGCTCATGCTTTCCTTTAAATTTTAGAACTTTTTCATGCCTACATTTTTTTCTTCGCGTAAATTCTGCCCTTAAATAGCGGAATCCAAGCAAAGTTAATTAATGCATTTGTTAATGTGATAAAAAATATTTATGAACTTTAAATCCAAGAGATCTCATATTGTATGCAGCCTTTTCAAGCAAACAATCCTCCTAATTGTCTGAGGTGTTTAACAGTACATTTTCCAGAAGTTTTGACGTAGAGCAAATTTCCGCTGAGTCCGCAGAGTCTGCTGTCTATCATTTACTAATTGATGTTACCCGCTGCTGACCCCCAAATCAATACAATAAATATCACAACCAGAGCGCTCTATAGCGCTAAGTTTGAGCTTGCTTCGGGGCATTACTACTGAGATAAAAACTAATTTGTCAAAGCAATTTTTGTACAAGGTCCTTAACAGTTTCAAGTCTCAAGGGATGGGATGCAGAGTTTTGCTGAACTCTCTCACGAATTGAATCTACTCCTTACTAATGGTGTTTTCTCAGGTTTTTTTTTGCTTTTTGCCCCCTCAGCCCCATTTCCCTCCGTGTTTCAAAAAGCGTTTGCGTGGATTTTCTACTGCCTTAGTCTAGACCTGGAATTATTAAAAACTTCGATCGTTATAAGGCATGAAAAGACAGTCCTGGATAGATTTTTGGTATGAAAATAATTTGTCTGCACTATAAGTGATGTCCTCGACTTTGGGTAGAACTAAAACAACCGTCCTCGAGTTTGGCTAGACAATAACACATGTCCTTGAATTTGGCAGGACAATAAAATGTTTCCTGGAGTTACGCTGGCAAGGCAACCTTAGGTGTTGGCGGAACTTGTTAGTTTGACTGATTTTTGTATATGAAAAGAATTTATAATTTGGTCCTCGAGCATATAATTCAAGTTTTTTTACCTCCCCCCTCAGACTTTATAGCTCTTTTCATCAGTCGAGGTTTCTACCTGGGTGATACAACTCATATTTTTCTACGTGAAATATATATGAAAAAGTCAAAATTAAGTGAACAAAAAACACTTGGAGTATATTTTTCACATGTCCACCTCTCAGTGGTAGGAACAAATTGAGCAACACTATTCCATTGAATGCTAAATAAGATTGACAAGGTTGTTATTACAAGTTTTACTTTCCCTAACTCCAACTATAAATCAACTTTCACTTGTTTCAATACTTCAGTATTATAAACAGAAATAAAACATTTAAAACACAGTGTATTAATGGAGCAACACTTACTGGTGTGACAAACTACAGTTTCAGCTGTTTCAGCTTCTATTTCTCTTGAGCAAAAACCAGCCGTGTTTAATGCCAGGTGACTAGCTTCAGTTATTCAGTCTACATTTCACACTTTATGTTAACTTCCCTGAAATAGAATACAACTGTTATCAAACAATTACCCCCCTTTCTCATAGAAATTTTTTGACGCTCAACTCGATTAAGAGATACGTAAAGAGCAAATCTTTTATTTTCGTTGAGTTAGTATTCTCGTTGTGCGTCACAGTTATCTGGTTAGCCATTTTTTAAAGAAAAAAGTGTGAAGCCAATATAATAAGTTATCTAACAAAAGTGATAGAAATTGGATAACACCTGCTCACGCTTTCCTTTAACTTTTAGAACTCTGTTCACCTACAATTTTTCCTTAACGTAAATTCTGCCCTGAAACAGCACATTCCAAGCAAAAATGCTAAATTTATTGGTTGTAATAGGATAAAAAATATTTATGAACTTTAAATCCAAGATATCTTAACTTGGATTCAGCTCATGCAGCCTTTTGAAGCAAACAATCCTCATAAATGTCAGGTGTTTAAAAGTAAATTTTCCTTTCGACTTTTAACTTTTGACGAAGTGCAGAGTTCTGCACCACTATTACATCAACAATAATGAACGTTTACTATCTGTGATGCTGTCTATCAGTTACTAATTGATGTTACCCCCTGCTTACCCCCAAATCAATACAATAAATATCACAACCAGAGCGCACTATTGCGCTAAGTTTGAGCTTGCTTCGGGGCATTACTTCTGAGATAAAAACTATTTTGTCAAAGCAATTTTTGTCCAAGGTCTTTAACAGTTTCAAGTCTCAAGGGATGGGATGCAGAATTTTGCTGAATTCTCTTAGGAATTGAATCTACTCCTTACTAATTGTGTTTTCTTAGGTTTTCTTTGCTTTTTGCCCCCTCAGCCCCATTTCCCTCCGAGTTTCAGAATACGTTCGGCTACATAGTAAATCATTATGCCTCAATACAAAAAAATACGTGCGCTTGAAGGTTAACACGTACAATACGTGCGCTTATTTTGAGAGAAAAAACTACTAGGAAAAACACTGACGCCTAAGAGCTCCAAAAATGTGAACCCACACAACTGAGATGAATAAAAGCACAACGCCAAAAAACTTACATGAAGAATTCGCAAATTGCATTGGAGACATCAGTTAAAGGAACCCCTCGGCGAGAAATCCTTGGCTTTTAAATATAAGAAATCGTCTCTATCGTCGTTTTTCTTTCAGCCAGGAACGACGAAATTTCTTACAATTTTTATTCGGCATTATCGTTTTTGTTCAGTTTTTAAGAAAGATTCGTTATTGTTGTTTTTAAAAGTAAGACAGTTTCGGTATTGTCGTTTTTTAATCGTAAGAAATAATTGGTATCGCTGTTTTTCTCATAGTAACACATATTCGGAATCGTCGTTTTTTCAATGTAAGAGAGAATCGGTATTGTTAAGAGAATTACCATGAACTTTTATGTTCTGGGTATTAACCGCAAATTGGGTTTCAAACGCAACCAGCCGTCCAAAATTTCGCTTGTAGAATCCAAGAGAGTTTGCAAAAACTGAGTTACTGAGAATTAATCAACAGAATTCTCTTCAATGTTTAACAAGTATATTACATTTTGAATTCTAAGACAACCAAGAGATTTATTTTCGTTCAATTAATTTTGAATACGAGTTAAAGAGCAGTTCCCAAAAATTTCGTACCATCCTCTAATAGGAACGCTTAAAAAAATCTTCCAATAGGAACGCTATCACAATAGGAACACGTTTGACTACATTAAAACAGAAAAATTGAAATTCCCTATGCAAAAAGCCGACAATTTCTTACGTCCATAACCGAATATACCGACGATCTCTTACGTTTGATTACCGAACAAACCGCGATCTCTTGCATTTAAATACAAAACATACCGACAGTCTCTTGCGTTTAAATACCGAACAAACTGAATCTTCTAAAACCACGCATAACGAATCTCTCTTGCGTCCACAAACCGAATCTGTCTTATGTTCAAATGATACCGGTGACACCGAATCTTTCTTACGATACGCAAGCTTTCTTAGGTTCAAAACCGACAATGCCGAAGAACAAACCTAACGTATCGACCTAAAAAATTTTAAAAAGGGCAAAGAATATGAAGACTTGAAAAAGGACCAACTGCCCATGAAATTTTTGTCTAGGATCTTGGTCTTTTTAACCTGTAAGAAGTAGTTCGAGATTTTTTTTGGATAGCTGCAACTGATAATTATGAAACTGACTATAAAATCACATAGCTATTTAAAGAGTTTATCGGTCACAATAAAATTTTTGTTATTGCTTTACAATTCTTTCTCGATCATTTTTTGAGCAAACTAAAAAATTTTTTTTGTGAGACTCATATACATCAACCTCGCGAAAATTGACATATACTTTTGATAGGTTATCGATTTTTGAGAGTTGTTGATTGAAGTAGTAATATAATTTTTTAGAAGTTTGAGTTTTGTTTGGTTAAATATCTTGCATAAAAATCTTTAGACGAGAATCTCTAAGACATACATCTAACGTAAACAATCGTTAGAGCCAACTAGATCAATTTTGAGAGATCACTTTTAGAAAAGTTCAGGTAATTTTACCTGAACCGTGTTGAGATAATTGGAAGTTCAGGTGGATTTCAGCTGTAAAAGCACCAGAAACACACCTGAACTGTATTTCAGGTAAATTATTACCTGAACAAGTTCAGATGTGGATACCTGAAAATAACTTTTTTTGGAATCAGCGGCAAAACAACGAAAAAGTTTTCTTCAAATAAGATTAATCTAAGACACAACAAAATTACCAGTACTGGGAGAAACATCGACAATTTTATTAGTCAGTGTCCAGCCGTTTTGTAAGTTTTGCAAAATTACGTTTATATTTAACATAAAAATTTCACACTCTTCAGCCGCCCTACTGTTGTTTTTAGCTCAAACAAGTATTTCCGAAAAGTGATTCAGATATTTTTTTCAGGTACTTTTCATTTGAATTAAGGTAAAAGTTCAGCAAGTGACGCTTGAAAATATCTGGTAAATTTCAGTTAAAAGTCAGGCAAGTTCAGGTATAGTTCAGGTGAGAACAATTCTGAACAGTTCAATTAAATTCAGGTTTTTTTCAGGTACGTTGACCTGAACTTTTAAAAGAGTGATGTTTAGAGAACAACAAATTCAATGGAAAACTTTTCAGGCCAAGAATGAAAAAAATTTATCAAACTGACTTTTAAAAACGATATAAAATTAATTGCTCTTGTTTCATGGCAAAAGTAAAAACAGCTTTTTGAAATGAAATGAGCAATATGCTGATAATTCAGTGTTGGGAAACAGTTTTCAGGGTATAGCCCAACAGGGGAAACAAGAAGGATTCGCACGAAAGATGAAAGCGACCTCATATTGGAAAAAAATAATTCCGAAAGACATATGTAATAATTAGATTTGCCCAGTGCTGAAATCGGCTTGTTTGTACTACGGCGTTCCTGTTTTCCTTGAAACTCAGTTGTAAAGCTTTTTTTGAATAGCTTACACTCATGATAAAAGAAGAACATCAAAATGTAATTAATTTTTTAATATTTGCTAATGAAACAATGATATATTTGTTTCATTTGCAAAAAATAAACAATTAATTACCTTTTTGGTGTTCTATCATTATCATGAGCCTGCCCACAAGCTAATCAAATTAACTTTTACAAAAGAGTTCTAAAGAAAAATGGGAACGCCGTACGTACAGCCAAGTCATTTTCATTACTGGGCAAACCTATTTTAAGTACTGATTCAGAACTACGATCTTTTCACTTTCTACACGTGTCAGTCTTGCCCAGGTCTTAGCCAAGACCTTTAAATCTTTATCCACATACATGCCAAAACTTGCAACCTTGATTGAAGCTGGCAAAATCAGATCCAATTAAGTCTCTTCCAGGAAGAGCAAGTTTGAGTCTAAAAACGCCCAAAACAGGTCCGAAAAACACCAACAGTAATCGTGAAATTGCTAAAATTGGATCTAATTGTTCCTACCCTCTTGAGGGGGAGGAACTATATACTCAAATGATTTTTTGTTCAGACAATTTTGACCGATCGATATATTCATTGTACAGAGTTTTGAGTGGTATCATTAAAAAGCCCGTCCAGCGCATAATATGGAATGAAAAAGATTTTTTTGAACTTCGTTTTCTAGAGCGAATTTAAGTTTTTGTGAATATTAGAACAATTTGCCTTATTTTTATTAATAGCCGCACAGCGATAGCTTGGGCTATTACTGGCCTTCTCTTGGCTTTTTACAATCCGAGAATTGGATTGCATTGGTGCTTTGTCTTTTTACAATTAAAAGAATTTTACAATTCAAACATTTTGACTGAACAGTTCAATTAAATTCAGGTTTTTTCAGGTATTTTTACCTGAACTTTTCTTAGAGTGATGTTTAGAGAACAACAATTTCAAGGGAAGACTTTTGAGGCCAAGAAAGAAGAAAAATTTATGAAACTGATTTTTAAAAACGATATCAAATTAATTGCTCTGGTTTCATGGCAAAAGTAGATAGATTTTTAGAATGAACAGAGCAATGGTGAGAACTTAGTGTTGGGAAACAGTTTTCAGGGTATAGTCCAACTGGGGAAACTAGAAGGATTAGCACGCAAGATGAAAGCGACCTCATATTGGAAAAAAATAATTCCGTAAGAAATATGTAGTAATAAGATTTGCCCAGTGCTGAAATCAACTTGCTTGTAATACGGCGTTCCTGTTTTCCTTGAAACTTATTTGTAAAGCTTTATTTGAATAGCTTACACTCATGATAAAAGAAGAACATCAAAATATAATTAATTTTTTATTATTTGCTAATGAAACAATGATATATTTGTTTCGTTTGCAAAAAATAAACAATTAATAACCTTTTTGGTGTTCTATCATTATCATGAGCCTGCCCACAAGCTAATCAACTTAACTTATACATAAGAGTTTTAAAGAAAAATACGAACGCCGTACGTACAGCCAAGTCATTTTCATTACTGGGCAAATCTATTTTAAGTACTGATTCAGAACTACGATCTTTTCACTTTCTACACGTGTCAGTCTTGCCCAGGTCTTAGCCAAGACTTTTAAATCTTTATCCACATACATGCCAAAACTTGCAACCTTAATATAAGCTGGCAAAATTAGATCCAATTAAGTCTCTTCCAGGAAGAGCAGGTTTGAGTCTACAAACGCCCAAAACAGGTCCGAAAACACCAACAGTAATCGTGAAATTGCTAAAAGTAGATCTAATTGTTCCTACCCTCTTGAGGGGGAGGAAATATATACTCAAATGGTTTTTTTGTTCAGACAATTTTGACCGATCGATATATTCATTGTACAGAGTTTTGAGTGGTATCATTAAAAAGACCGTCCAGCGCATAATATGGAATTAAAAAGATTTTTTTGAACTTCGTTTTCTAGAGGGAGTTTAAATTTATGTGAATATTAGAACAATTTGCCTTATTTCTTTTAAAAGCCGCACAGCGATAGCTGGGGCTATTATTGGCCTTCTCTTGGTTTTTTACAATCCGAGATTTGGATTGTATTGGTGCTTTGTCTTTTTACAATTCAAAGAATTTGAATTGTATTGGGGCGCTATCTTTTTACGACTTGAAGAGGAGTATTGGAGCAGTCCTTTTTTAATCAATTTTATGGGTGTGATTTTTGAAACGGGAAATGAAACGCGTGAAAAAATTTGGAGTGATTTTGGTGCTGAACAAAAGTGAAGAGCGGAGCGAAAAGAGAGTGGTTTTTTATCATATCGTTGTTTTCTAGAGAGCGAGAAATTAATGTGTGAAAAAAATTCTAAGCAAGCGAAATTTTTTGTCTTTTTGCGGCATTTGAAAGCAGTTTTTTTCATTTTTTTTGGTTAAGAGGTTTTGTTATGATTTTGTTTTAATTTTTGGGGGGATTTAGCAGTGGTTTGAAGGTTTCTAGAAATTCATATCAGTTTTCTGCTAATTCGGAGGTTTTTCATGTATTTTGCTGATTTTTGGGCTAATTTTTGCCATTTTTTGACGATTGTTTTGTTTTACAGCCTCAAATGGGTATTGAAAAGACACCTATGAAATGTGCATTTTATAGATAACAATTGGTTACAGTCTGTGGAAATGAATCATCTTTTTGCTAAGAAATATGACAAAAAAATGCCGATAATTTGAACTATTTTTCTTCTTAATTTTTGGCAGTTTTTTGTTTTTTTTCTGTTTTTTAGACATGTTTCTTAGCCTATTATGGGTTGCCTATTGTTTTTTGGTTATCTGGATGCCCTATTGGCTGAAAGGAATTTTTCTTGGGATATATATACTTTTTGTAAAATTAAAAAAATTTTCCATTTTTTAGTGCAAGTTGTTTATAAGAGCTTTTTTTCATTATTGGGCTTCAGGTATTTTAAAAAGACTCTCATAAGTGTTTTTACTAGGTAATAGTTGTCTTGATTAAGTAATTTTGGCAGAGATCTCAATTTATGACAAAATTTGATCAGATTTTATCATATTTTAACAGATTTGATTTTCTTGTTTTTACTATTTTGTTTTATGGTTTTGTTTCAAGATAATCATAAATTAGTGGAGGCACGTGTCTGATGAGTAGTTGGATGGCTTTTAAACGGATTTCTACTTCGAGTTGTTTCCGGAATTCTTCCGATTATGATTTTTTAAGATCTGTTCACACATTTTCATGATTTTCGAAGTCAAATTGGAGTAGTGATTTTGGTCAGTGGAGACAGTAAGTGAGACAGTAGTGATTTTGGTCAGTGGAAACAGTAAGTGGAGCGAAAAAGCGAGTGGAATTTTTCTCACTCTAATTTCAAAGTAGAGTGAGAAAACGGTGTTTGAACAAAAATTCGTTTTCTTGCTAGTGGTTTTTTGTTCACATGCGTGAGTTTCACTTTGATTTTTGCAGTTTTTTCGATTTTTGGATCGAATTTTTTTCTAAATGGTTTTCCCAATCCATTCACAGTCCGTTCTTGGTCTAGTTTTCTGTTTAGTAAACGAAATTTCTTTGATCTGTACGTCAGGACTTGTCATTTTTTTGGTAAAATGTTTTCACACTTTTTTTCATAAATTCGAGCTTTCAAAACGGGATAAATCAGGATAGCTCAGCAGTCATCAAGTTTCATTAGAGACCCTTAGCCGCGTTTATTAGTCCCTGAAGTGCTTAGAGTGGCAATATTAGCAATTTTTTGATAAAACTTGCATTTTATTTTTAAAAATTTGTTGGTTTTATCTAATTTTTTTGATAACCCCTGGAATCAGGAAATATCCTATAGCGATTATAGTTTATAAGGAATTTTTTTTTGGCCATATGGTTTTCATGTTTTATTATCACAAATTTTCAGCCATATTTGATAAAACTGGCACTTTTAGGTTTCTCCATCCTCAAGAGCTAACGAACCTCCTCCTGGTTTTGATAATAGGTTAATGCATAGCGTCTAGTGGCAATGACACAGGTTTTCAATTTTTTAATATCACTAATTTTAGCAGTTTTTTCTAAATAGAATTTGGAGTTTTCTAAGATTTTTGGAAACCTTCCATCAGCAAGATTTTCCACCAGCAAATTTCACGGCACCAAGGGCCCAGGAATCTCCTCTACGGTTTGATAACAGGTAACTGCATAGTTGCTTCGGGAAATTGATTGGTTATCAATTTTTTAATGACACGAGATTTTGATAAAATTTAATTCAAAATTTCTCTAAATTATTTTCATGTTCCGAATTTGTTGATCTATTTGAGTCAGCGAAGCTCTTTGCGGTTAGAAATACAAATACTGGATAATCTCTGGAGACAATGAAATGGTACTGAAATTGTTAAAAACGCGAATTTTAGCAAGAATTTGTTAAAATTTGCCATTGTTTATTTCGCATTTTTTTTCTTTTTTGTTATTTTCTGAGTTTAACGATCTTTACGGGTCATCTAATTTTTTTTGGCCTTGCAGATTGTTCAAATGGAGCACTACACAGACTAAAACTTGGTTTCGAACATTTTATTTCCGCAAAACTTAATTTTTGCACTTGTCATTTTTTTGGAGCATTTCTCATATTTCCCGAATATATCTGCCTTTAGTGGATAGTAGATCAATTTCAAGTCTTTTGCGTGAGCTCGTGAGTATATTGAATTATATTCTATTTTTTCTTCAGGGTAAAAGCTTCAAGATTTTTAGCAACGTTTTTTTGTTTAGTTCGTTTGATTATTTTCGTTGAGACATATGTAGTTATAAGATTTGCCCAGTGCTGAAATCGACTTGTTTGTACTACGGCGTTCCTGTGTTTGTACTAAGCTTTTTTGAATAGCTTACACTCATGATAAAAGAAGAACATCAAAATGTAATTAATTTTTTATTATTTGCTAATGAAACAATGATATATTTGTTTCATTTGCAAAAAAATAAACAATTAACAACCTTTTTGGTGTTCTATCATTATCATGAGCCTGCACACAAGCTAATCAAATTAACTTTTACAAAAGAGTTTTAAAGCAAAATAGGAACGCCATACGTACAGCCAAGTCATTTTCATTACTGGGCAAATCTATTTTAAGTGCTGATTCAGAACTACGATGTTATCACTTTCTACACGTGTCAGTCTTGCCCAGGTCTTAAGCAAGACCTTTAAATCTTATCCACATACATGCCAAAACTTGCAACCTTGATTGAAGCTGGCAAAATCAGATCCAATTAAGTCTCTTCCAGGAAGCGCAAGTTTGAGTCTACAAACGCCCAAAACAGGTCCGAAAACACCAACAGTAATCGTGAAATTGCTAAAAGTAGATCTAATTGTTCCTACCCTCTTGAGGGGGAGGAACTATATACTCAAATGGTTTTTTTTGTTCAGACAATTTGGACCGATCGATATATTCATTATACAGAGTTTTGAGTGGTATCATTAAAAAGCCCGTCCAGCGCATAATATAGAAATAAAGTATTTTTTTGAACTTCGTTTTCTAGAGGGAGTTTAAATTTATGTGAATATTAGAACAATTTGCCTTATTTCTTTTAAAAGCCGCACAGCGATAGCTGGGGCTATTATTGGCCTTCTCTTGGTTTTTTACAATCCGAGATTTGGATTGTATTGGTGCTTTGTCTTTTTACAATTCAAAGAATTTGAATTGTATTGGGGCGCTATCTTTTTACGACTTGAAGAGGAGTATTGGAGCAGTCCTTTTTTTAATCAATTTTATGGGTGTGATTTTTGAAACGGGAAAAGAAACGCGTGAAAAAATTTGGAGTGATTTTGGTGCTGAACAAAAGTGAAGAGCGGAGCGAAAAGAGAGTGGTTTTTTATCATATCGTTGTTTTCTAGAGAGCGAGAAATTAATGTGTGAAAAAAATTCTAAGCAAGCGAAATTTTTTGTCTTTTTGCGGCATTTGAAAGCAGTTTTTTTCATTTTTTTTGGTTAAGAGGTTTTGTTATGATTTTGTTTTAATTTTTGGGGGGATTTAGCAGTGGTTTGAAGGTTTCTAGAAATTCATATCAGTTTTCTGCTAATTCGGAGGTTTTTCATGTATTTTGCTGATTTTTGGGCTAATTTTTGCCATTTTTTGACGATTGTTTTGTTTTACTGCCTCAAATGGTTATCGAAAAGACACCTATGAAATGTGCATTTTATAGATAACAATTGGTTACAATTTTGTGGAAATGAATCATTTTTTTTGCTAAGAAGTATGACAAAAAAATGCCGATTATTTGAACTATTTTTGTTCCTAATTTCTTGAAGTTTTTCGTTTTTTAGACATGTTTCTTAGCCTATTATGATTAAGACCTTTTTTTCATTATTTGGCTTCAAGTATTTTAAAAAGACTCTCATAAGTGTTTTTAGTAGGTAATAGTTGTCTTGATTAAGTAATTTTGGCAGTGATCTCAATTTATGACAAAATTTGATCAGATTTTATCAAATTTTAACAGATTTGATTTTCTTGTTTTTACTATTTTGTTTTATGGTTTTGTTTCAAGATAATCATAAATTAGTGGAGGCACGTTTTGTCTGATGAGTAGTTGGATGGCTTATAAACGGATTTCCACTTCGAGTTGTTTACGGAATTCTTCCGATTATGTGTTTTTTAAGATCTGTTCACACATTTTCATGATTTCCGAAGTCAAATTGGAGTAGTGATTTTGGTCACACCGAAACAATAAGAGGAGCGAAAAAGCGAGTGGAATTTTTCTCACTCTAATTTCAAAGTAGAGTGAGAAAACGGTGTTTGAACAAAAATTCGTTTTCTCGCTAGTGGTTTTTTGTTCACATGCGTGAGTTTCACTTTGATTTTTACAGTTTTTTCGATTTTTTGGATCGAATTTTTTTCTAAATGGTTTTCCCAATCCATTCACAGTCCGTTCTTGGTCTAGTTTTCTGTTTAGTAAATGAAATTTCTTTGAATTGTACGTCAGGACTTGTCATTTTTTTGGTAAGATGTTTTCACACCTTTTTTCATAAAATTGAGCTTTCAAAACGGGATAAATCAGTAAAGCTCAGCAGTCATCAAGTTTCATTAGAGACCCTTAGCCGCGTTTATTAGTCCCTGAAGTGCTTAGAGTGGCAATTTTAGCAATTTTTTGATAAAACTTGCATTTTATTTTAAAAAATTTGTTGGCTTTATCTAATTTTTTGGATAGCCCCTGGAATCAAGAAATCTCCTATAGCAATATCTCAGGAGCGATATCTCAGGAGATCTCCTATAGTTCACTAAAGATTTTTTTTTGCCATGCAATGGTTTTCATCTTTTTATTATCACAAATTTTCAGCCATATTTGATAAAACTTGCATTTTTAGGTTTCTCCATCCTCAAGAGTTAACAAGCCTCCTCCTGGTTTTGATAATAGGTTAATGCATAGCGTCTAGTGGCAATGACACAGGTTTTCAATTTTTTAATATCACTAATTTTAGCAGTTTTTTCTAAACAGAATTTGGAGTTTTCCAAGATTTTTGGAAACCTTCCACCAGCAAGATTTTCCACCAGCAAGTTTCTCGGCACCAAGGGCCCAGGAATCTCCTCTACGGTTTGATAACAATTAACTGCATAGTTGCTTCGGGAAATTGATTGGTTATCAATTTTTTAATGACACGAGTTTTTGATAAAATTTAATTCAAAATTTCTCTAAATTATTTTCATGTTCCGAATTTCTTGATCTATTTGAGACAGCGAAGCTCTTTGCGGTTAGAAATACAAATACTGGATAATCTCTGAAGACAATGAAGTGGTACTGAAATTGTTAAAAACGCAAAGTTTAGCAAGAATTTGTTAAAATATGCCATTGTTTTTTTCGCATTTTTTTTCTTTTTTGTTATTTTCTGAGTTTAACGATCTTTACGGGTCATCTAAATTTTTTGGCCTTGCAGATTGTTCAAATGGAGCACTACACAGACTAAAACTTGGTTTCGAACATTTATTTCCGCAAAATTTATTTTTTGCACTTGTCATTTTTTTGGAGCTTTTCTCATATTTCCCGAATTTATGTGCCTTTAGTGGATAGTAGATCGATTTCAAACCTTTTGCGTGAGCTCGTGAGTATATTGAATTTTTTTCTATGTTTTCTTCAGGGTAAAAGCTTCAAGATTTTTAGCAACTATTTTTTTGTTTAGTTCGTTTGATTATTTTCGTTTCTCAACTTTTGAGATTGTTTTTTTTTGGCTGGGATTGTTCAATTGATCTGTTGGCCAGGTACATTAGTTCTCAGTTTCACATTCAATTCTTTTGATTGTATTTCAGGACTTGTCCTGCTATGTTTTTTATTCCGTCGTCGCAATTTTTGTTACGACCATATGACGTCACAACATTTCAAATCTGCTTTTTGTTCATTCGTTCATGCAATTTCAAATGAATTGCGTGTGTGACGTCATTTTTTGCTCTCAATGGAGCGAGTTTTTTGTTCATTTGCTTGATTAAATTTTAGGTCACACTTGACTTACCTCACTCTCAAAAATGACTTCCTCACTTTGAAATTGACTTTTATTTACTTTAATTCAAAGAGATAAGATTCGATTGGGTGTGTGTGTAACTCTAAATGAAGGTTCTTTGAGAGCAGCTAATAGAGGCAGCAAAAACTTATACAGATTTTTAATCAAAATATAACATATCAGCCTTCAATGAAAAGACTATTGTTTACGGTCTGTCTTTTTTACTGTTTTTTTTAGGACTGCAGATCTACGAAGCAATTGCGGCTTTTTTCTGGCAATCTGCCAGCTATGTTTTTACTTTGAATCCGCTGATTTTCATTTTTTAATTTTTTTCCAACTTCCATAGTTTCACATTTTCTGGAATTTTTGCCTAAAATTTCATTTATTTTGCTAATATTTTTGACTAATTTGACTTAAGTTTCTTGGCCAAAAATTTGGCTAAATATTTCAAAATTCAGCCTTTTTTATCAAAAACTGCCCGAGTTAAGACTTTTTAGTCCACTTTGATTGAATTTGCCAGAAGTACACACCCAAACGAACTAAAACACTCTATTTAGACTACAATGTGAGCTAGGGTTACTTCCACAATTGTTGAGATTTGTCTGGAGTTTAAATTTTGCTAAATTTACTAATGATTATCGAAAACGCAGCGTTTAGTTTTGCTCTTTTAACTAGCAAATTATCTAGATCTATAACATTCGAAACAATTGAGCGTTCTTAGTGGACGAACAGCAATAGATAGGCTGGTTTTGTTATAATCCTGCACTGTAACAATCAAAAAATAATTCGGATTGTAGTCAGTCGGTGTTTTTATTTTAAAGGAAAAAATTCGATCTTTGCTTTGTTAATTAAAGAACAGAACAATTCAAATCAAAGCTCACTGTTGATAGGTCCTAATTGCTTGCTAAGCAGTTCCAAAATAATGTATCTAGTTTCTTCACCCTAACAGTTATGGTCGATTTGACATTTAAAATTGATTGATTTTTAAAGAAAAGGGCTTTTTGAACTCTGCGACTACTTTTTCTTTTTTGGGCAACTTGTAGCTTAGTGTCAGAAAAGAATGAAAATTTCTTCTTCCTCTTCCTTCTACTGAATTAAAATTTAATCTTTTTTGCGGTTTTACTCGTTAAAATATTATTTTTTGGCTTTGATACTACTAGATTTCACACTTTTTTATTTTTAGACATTAGCCCATTTTTCACGTTTTTATTCCATTATTTCGTTCTACCCCGTTATCTTGTTAATGACAATTCACATATAACTTTTTTGAGGTGCAAAATAAGGAACAATAGCACATATAAAAGACTTTAGAGGCATAGATTTATGTTTTAATGGCTTCGACACCCCTTTCACGAAGAATTCTTTTTCATTTATTTTCAACTATCGTTTTCGCTTTGTCTTTTTAGTCGTATGAAATTTCCTGCATAATGGCAGGTCTCGTTGGTTTTTTATGGAGGAATAAATGAGCCTATATTCGGATTTCAGGTGATAGCTAATGGCTTTTTTTACTTTGGAAACAACTGTTTTCAAAAAAAATCACTTCAGCTTCTCATTTCTGTATTTATTTTGTCTATTTGTTGCCTAGCCTCGTTAACTACAGGTCATATATGACAATATTTTTATCACGAGAAGGTATAAGTGTACAGAATCTGTTGTTTCCAAAGAACTGGTTATGAATTTACTGGCTTTGGCACGGGTTTTTGTCAAAAAAAATTAATTTTTGATTTTTTTTCTATATTGGAATTTCTTTTTGTAGACGTAAGACATATTCTGAAAACATAACGTCTCAAGCGGTTCTTTTGGACGCAAAAACGTCCGTATTTAAATATTTCATTTTATAGCTAATGGCTTTCATGACTTTGAAAATAATAGTTTCCGAAAACTACAAAAGCATTTCTTATTTTTTTCTCTTTTTCTATTTTTTGTCTACTTCTTAAATAGTCTCATTATTGAGAGGTCACATACCACATTTTTGCTTTTATCGATAAAGGCGCAATAAAACATTTTCTTAGGGGAGAAATAAGCCTTACCGCGTCGACAGCTTTTTCTCGCAATTTTTAATTGTTTTTTTTTTGTTTTCCCTATTTGATGTTCTTTTTGTAAAAGCAAAGAAAAAACTGAATAGTGACAGGTATTAATGCTCTAATATAGAACCATTGGAACCATAGGTTACTGTAAAACATTTAGATGTTGTCAGTTGATATCTAATGGCTTTCATTACTTCTAAAATTAATTGTTTTGAAAAAATTTAAAAGATTTTTTTCACTTTGCTGATTTTGTTCTTCTGTCTATTTGTTACCAAGCCTTACGGACTGCTCCAATATCTTTTCACATAAATACAAATCTTTTTTTTAGTTTCGGTTTTATCTGACCCAATCTTAACTTTGTTATTAAATTTTTATTAAATGGACATAAAATTTTGGATGTGATCAAAGTTTGTTGTTGTTTTTTGATTTTGTATTTCGTTTAGCCTTGCTTTCTTATTAATGGCAGAACGCATCAATCTAATGCAGCGTTTTTGATTCTACCAAATTAGTTGCGTTAGAGGCAGTTTTCTTGTCCATACACCAATTTTTTTTGAAAAATCATATAATTTCTGGGTTGTTTTATCTGTTCCTCATTTGATAGACAATCATGCCAAATATGTGATGAGCGGGGTCGGAACTTTATTTTGGAACGCTCATTACCGAGCCTCCTTGTTGAAACTAAAAGCACTCCGGGCTTGGTGTGCCTGGCATCTCAAAAAGTATCGTGGCCATATTGGGGGTATAAATAGTTTAAAAACATCTCAAAAATAACACAGAACCCCTCAAAATAGTCCAGTTGTTGCTTTCTCGACCTCCAGGTGTTCTAGTTCAGCGTTTCGTTTAATCCGGCAATGGTTTCAAAGTAGGTCATTCTAAAATAAGTCCGAATGTGGGATCCTTTCAAAGTAAGTCAAAATGATAAGAAGATCTGCGAAGACGTGGTACGTTAAAAAAATTTTTAAAATTTGAAATTTTCAATCCAAAATTTTCGAAAAAGGATTTCGAGATGAGGATCGACTTGCAAATGTTTCCAATAATTTGGCCAAGTTTTGTCTGATTTGCAAAATTTCTTTTATGTCTTGCCCAGCATAGAAAAACAGTTGAGTGTTGATTTTCACTTAGATTTGTTCACTAGTGATTTGGATTTGTGGTTTGACACGGGATTCCAATATTTGCGCTGATATTTCCATTATTTCCACATTGACATATAAGGGCTCCTATAAATGCAAAATATACACTCAAGTGTTACCGAGAGAATAACTCGGTGAAAGGCTATGTATACAATGCTTCAGATGCTTTGAATGCTTTCATGTTTGTTGCACAGAACTGCACATAGCTTTAGCGAAACGAAACAATTAATGGATTTTTTTGGTCATGTCTACATTGTCAAAACCAAATTACATTTCCTCAAGGAAAGGCAAACATTAAAGATGAATTATCTCACAAAACTAGTCACAAACATAAAAAAAACAACTAAATATCTGATATAGATTCAATCAAAACTGAAATTCGCGACAGCATAAGAAAAGTTATTCAAATAAGCTTTCGATAAGTTCTGAAACGGGAAAACAGTTCTCTTCAAAAATATCTAGTGATAACAAGAAATTAAAAATAGCGAAATCAAATAAAATGATCAGTTTCGGAGTTGTCTAGATAACCAAATACGGTACGGAAACATTCTATTTTGTGGAGCAGAAGACTTACGATAAAACTTCTGAAATTGTCAATATCGTGATCGAAAAAGTTTTGCAGCTGGGAATTTGATGTCCAAGTAAAATTTGGCCCATAAAAAACGTCCAGTTAACGTTAAGTTGACAAATTCCTGGGTTATCTGGAACTGTCGATTGCTCTTGACGTTGAATCAAAAAATGAAGGCTCAAAAGTTTTTTATTAATGCTTTCTTATTGGAAGAAGGTTGGGAGAATGAAAAGATGCTATTTGAAAATCAATTTACTGTTGCTCAAAAACTGATTTTGGATCAACTATTTTTTCTTCAAAAAGCAATATATAGACATAACTCTCTCAGTGGAAGGATTATGCCAGAAAGATGTCACCAGACAGCTGATTTTTTAAACTAAAGGAGAAAGAAGTACTGAGGATATGTTTATTGAACTGCCCATCGTTTTTGACAATTGAGCGCAGAGTGAATTTTGATTTATTAAAGGAAAATAATTATGACATATTTTGCTTAAAAAAACATAGCTGAATGAGGAGTTAAACAATTTCTGAAAGCGTCCTAATTGGAAGTTTTTGTGCAATGAGGAAGAACAAATTGGAAACTTGAAACTCCTCTAGTAGTCTGATTGCCAATAGAACAAATCAATCAGATTTTGAAACAAATTATTTTATCAATCAATTATAATCAATCAGATTTTGTTCTGTCTAGTTCTTGAACGGACTTGTTTTAATAATGATCATCTCTATAGCCCTCGTAATACAACAAATACCATTTTTCGATACACACCTACGAAGCCCCACAATTAAAATGTTGTTTACTTTTGAAAGGCTCTTAAACTCTGGTATGCAGAAAAAACTAAAGAATTTGAATGGTAATGTTAACTGACCGGACTACACCTTCTAGTAGGAAAGAATATTTATGAAATTTCGTCATATACACATGCAAGAAGTGCCTCTCAAAAAGCTCAGCATCAACAAAGCAGTTTGGTTTTATTTTGAATCTCATTTTGATATCTTCATTATGTCGAATAGGTGATCCATTGACTAATTATTTTATATGATCAGAGTTTTTTTTAGAAATAGCTTACCAAAAAATCACTACCTCATGAGAAAAAAACACCGGCTTGAGGTACGAGTTTGCATATTTTGCAAAAACGTACACATTGAACAAGTTGAAGAGTCTAAGGAAAGCAAACAAGAGAACCGGTGAAATTGGAAGTTTATAGAAGGAGTTGTATTTATTGTTGCTGAATTACAAACAAAATTTTGTCGAAGGTTCACGTAGAAGTAATTGTTACAGTGTTGACTGAAATAAACAGAAACCTGTGTCTTTTAGCTGCAGTTTCAATGCTTGCTAATTTCCCAATGTCTCTGAAAACGTGAACGTCGTTCTAATTACAATAAAATTAACAAAACAGAAATCAAAAAGCATCTGCCCTTTAAAACAATACGTGCACTGTCTATAGTTTTTGAACGAATAGTTCATAGATTACAGCCAAATTAAGAGGACAATCAAAAAGAAGCAATGTACTGAGTAATATGATTATTTGCAAAAGCTTTCAATAGTAACCGAATTCTCACTATACTTTGATAACTAAAATCAAACTTTAGATGAGAATTTCCTCCAATATAAGTTTACTTGTACATCAAAAAATTGGTTTTTAGTTTGTATATTACCCTTCAAAAGCTCAATTGTTGTTGGGTTTGATGAAACCTTTTGCAATTTTTTGCTAAACATCTCGTTAAAAGACATCAAAGAGTACAAACTTAAGACCACTACTCGACTTTCTCCGGGGGACCTCTGGGGTCAAATTTTTTTGCTTTTGTTTTCCGTTTACATAAATGAGTTATCTGACCAGGACACGAATAATAGGACAGATTTCAGAACACGAAGAACATCAGTCTGACATAAATAGAGTTTTTGAAGGTTTTCGTTCAAACAATTTAAGTTTCAATTTTGACAAATTCAGCATTCTTGAGTTCTCAATCAAAAATACAATTGATTTGTTGGTAGAGTTATTTGCTGACAATATTGCTATCAAAAACGAGAAAAAATGATCCTAGGTAATTTTTGATCCAACCAAACTCGATAAGGTCATAAAGTACTGATCTCAAAATTTGAATCAACTTCGAAAACCAATGATGATTCTCCACATCACAAAAAAGCTTCCAAATGCGCAAATTTGAAGACCTATATATAATTTTTTGCCTTCACGCTTCAAGTTCCTGAAACCCCGGACAAAGATTACAAAGATCATTTTTAATATGATAATTTGTCTTTCAAAATTTGTTGAAAAGGCATGCGTGGATTGCTATCGCTTATAGCTAATAGTTGTTTTCTATTCTTTAACAAGCTCACTCTACTTAAGATTCTACTGGTTCTAATTTCTATGAATGCCTCAGACTAGTAGTTCAATAACTTCCGGATGTGCAAGGAACAGATGTGGCAGAAAACTGTTTATTGAAGCCATGCAAACAATTCAGAAAAACTGAGGATAACTGTTTTAACAGCGTAGCACAATTCAAAAATTTTTGTCTCAACTAAACAGTATTCCCAACTACTCAGCCTACAACTTGTTACTTTTGACGAAATGTGAAATTTTTTCGGAAAGGGAATCAATAAAATGATTCATATACTAAAAATACACTCCAGGCAGAAATGTTTGCGAGATCTTCCAATTATTGAAGCTTAATTTTTCTCAGTCAGGGGACTGCCATGTCGGCTGTAACTAAGTTTGCTTGAGTTCTTAGTTATTATTGTTTTTCATTTGTTGCTATAATTTACCAAATTTTTGTTACTTGTCTAGTGAAAATGTCTAGTTAAATTTGCTCAAAACATTAAGCGGACTGTTCTAAAAACCAAATGAACGAAAAATATATCAATTAACGACTTTGCAACGTTTAATCAACATTGAATTGTATTCGCAAAGTAAACACTGTTCAAAATGTGTGGTTACTCTATATATGAATCTCTAACCCTTTCTTCAAAGTGAAAAGTGACCTTGAAGGTTATGCCGGTGATGCAAACATCACGGGGTGGGGGGTTTTGACTTTTATTTGAGATGAACAGTATCTTAGTATTGAACAATCCGGAACCAGCAGATTGGTCAAATTCCGACAAAAACTTTGGGAAGATTGTGTATCCTAAAATCTCAAATATTGGCAAAGTTTTGAATTAACTGGCTATGATGATAACTTTATTCATAAATAGCACTTAATTTAATCCTAATTTGAATTTTAATACATATCGAACCCCAGATGAAATGAGGTAAATTTGATTGGACACTAATTTATAACTTCAATTGATTTTTCCATTACTTATGATGCTTACCAGAGCCATAATTTTATTTGCTAGCTCCGATCTAATAACCCCTCAAAAAAGTGTGCTAAGCTGAATGAACCTACTCTCAATTGCAATCCCAATGGTTGCTGTTTAATACTGTAATGATTTTTACCCTATGAAAAAATCACCACATTTTATTATTAGACATAAATTTAACTATAGTTCATAATGCAGTTCATTCACAATCTTCAGTAAAATGTTATTATTACTTTTTATTCCTAATCAAATTGGTATTAGATTGCTATTAATGTGGTACTGATTGTTTGGGAAATACTTGTGGTTACATAATGTTCAATTTGTTTCATTGTTTACATACACACATTGTTAGTGTTGTGGTAATTCCATATTCATTGATAAAAACCATTTGATTTTGACGCATTGGTTGTGCCATGGAAACCTATATATGGAAAAAATTTAGTCCCTTGACCCTCTATGTTTATCACGTAAAATGTTTTTAACGATTGTGCAATTTGCGTTAATTGCTTTTTAAATGCCATCAAATGTATATATCAAAAAAAAACAGGCCTGGACACAACAATGTTAGTTCATTCACAGATCAGTTAACAAATTCACAGTTACATCAACTGTTCTGTATTTCAAACAAAATTAACTTGTAGGATTTGCCCGTCAAAAAGCACTAAGTAAAGATCGAGACGTTAAATTTTGCTAGAGTGTTTTTATTTTTCAAATAGACGCCAGGGCTAGGATTATTCCTCATCTTACCAAGGAACTTTTTGGTTGTAATTATTATAGCCCACACGCGCGAGCCTCCTTGTTGCAATTATATGCTAATATTTTGCGTGTTTTTATAGTGATGATTTTGTCATGACAACATCATTTTGAATTCAAGAAAAAAAACTGATGTTAAGTCTTTTCAAAAATCACAATAAGTCTAGTGTTTCTAATAGTGGACAACGAGACCAAGTTAACTGATCGACTGACAACATCCTCAGTTAAGTTTTGCGTGTTTCTTGAACAATTTCAACTCAATGGATTAGCTTAAATTTTCTTCCTTCGCATCATGAAAATTGGAGAAAAGTTTCAGATATGTTTGTTTAGCTTACGTTTCTTTCACAACATAAAAGTGTTTTGGAAAGTACATAAAAGTGTTTTGGTTACGGCAACAGTAAATCGAGAGTGAATGTTGACTTGGGTTTAGGACAAAGTCGGGACAAACTCGAGGCGGTTAATTTTAGATCAAGACAAACCTTTTCTCTTTTTTTTCTCTCTGAGAAAACCTTCCCGGATTTGTCATGTCCTACTATTTATTGTCTCGTTTTACTTGATGAAGCAGTTTTGGTCCCAGCTCATGTCGATATGTTAATTAAAAGAGGAGAAAAACCGGTTGCATACCGAATATCACCCTACCACGGTTTTTTTATATGTTGAGGTTGCGACTAGAGGCATCCTAACTCATATTGTACATGTTGAATTATAGATTGCTATGGCTGAAGTGTTCCCCAAATTTCCTTCCCAGTATTGACTGTAATGATGGAAGTTAAAATCAGGGTTCACACCCACAGAGACATATCCGTTGGGCTTTATCATCCTCCATGCTTTTCCCAACAAATTATATAGGATGAGATTTCCCACGGGGCCTGTTCCTCAAAAAGTTTACAAAATTTTTCACTTTCCTAATTTCTGAATGCTTGTGCGCAATAAAATTGCCCCTAATATAATTATCAAGATGGCCTGATTCAATCTGCTTTCATTGTATTCGCGTTTCGGTCTCATTCTGTTTAAACAAATTCTGTTGTTTTAAGTACCCTCCTGGTTTACATCACGCACCTCAATAGCCCTATCTATATTTTCCTCAAAAATATAACCATTGTATTATAACGCGCGATAGGGCTTTGCTTTTAAAATTCTCACGTATGACAAACCTTTTTCTATGAACCCATTTCAGCTCCGTTATCTCACAAACATCCTATACTATAGAAATAAATAAGCCCGTAAACCCTTTTTCCATAGCTCCATTCTAAGGAAAAGTTATAAATGATATTCCCCAAAAATACTCACAGTGAACTGTCGCTATGAATTGGACCTTTATTACTACACAATCTGGTACTCTCTATAGTGAAAATTTTACCACAGGAACACTGTAAAGGTGAATCAACTAATCATGGATGATTCTTACGCATCAACATTTTCTTACTCATCCGGAATTTGTCAGTTACTTTTCCACACTGTCCATCTAAATTCGAATTGTGGTGGCTTGAACTGTACCACGTGGGCTACAATTGGTAGGAAATGCAATGAAAAAAATGATTTTCACCGCGTATTTCTTTCATCTTTTTTGCGGTGAAAGCGGTGAATCGCGGTGATTTATTTATTTTCACCTTGTTCTCAGTATTTCTACAAAACAGACACGGGTTCGAACCTTTTACCGCCTACATGTCTTCAACTCCTTATTCCACCAACTGTCACGAACTCCTATAATATTTCTTGAGAATTTGAGTAAACGTTGGAAAACGAATGCGGTGAATTTTTGTAAGAAATGCCGTGAACTTCGCGGTGAAAATTTTTAAGAGGTGCGGTCAAATGCGGTGGAAAAAAAATTTCATTGCGTATTTCATACATCTTTTCGCTGTGAATGCGGTGAATCGCTGTGACTTATTTATTTCCACCGCGTTCTCAGTATTCATACAAAACAGACACTCCATAGACGGTACGAAACTTTTACATCCTGCATGTCTTCAACTCCTTATTCCACTTCGCCAAATGTCATGAACAGTGAATTATTTTTTTCACTGCATTCACCGCATTTCTTACTTTGATTTGCCGCAAAAGTTGATGTGAAATTTTGTAAGAAATGCGGTGAAATGTGGTGAATTATTTTTTTCCACCACATTCACCGCATTTCTTATAATAATTCACCCAAAAATCTCGAACCGGGTCATTATATATAAAAGACACACGAGCAGAAACAAGAAATAGTTGTCTTACGAGTGGCAAATTAATGGCAATAGACATTTTAGATAGAAAAATCACAAATAATTGTGACCATAAGCTTACGAATCCTGAAACAGACAATAAAAGTAAATTTCAGCATCAGCAGTAATTCTTAGAAAAATCATTCAATTGAAGAAATGCCGCGTATACAAAGAGAAAAACCACTTGATCTTGCGTCTTTCCTCAGAAACTCTGACCTTTCTTGTTTCAGTGAAGCTTTCCACGAAAAACACAAAATTCAAAAGTTCTCACCGAAAACGGAAATTGTCATTCAAATTGAAAAAATTTTAATAAAATTTAAGAAACAGCAATTGATATGAACAAAGTTGATCTCCCGATATTGCTAACTAACCTATTTTAATTTATTCATTTAACTTCTCAGAGCATAGATTTGTTTTTTTGTACGAAATGGCTTAACCGTGATATTCTATATCACATAATAATCTTTTTCTTCACAAAATCAAAACAACTGAGGAAATATGGGATCTTTCAGTCGACCAAAAGAACTATCGGTCAACAAGTAGAAGATTACTTTTGTTTTGTTGAATTCTCGATTCTCTTATATTACATACGCAGAGCATCTCTTCAGGTTTAAGTCTCATACATGACGTCAGAATTTGATACTAGATATCTTCAATATGAAGCTATCAAATTAGAGAAAAAAATTAACAAAAGTTTTCTCGAAAAAATAGCTCAAAAAATTCAATGAATAAACAGATTATTGTTGGAAATGTGTATCCAGTTAAGATGCAACCTTTAATTGCCTGATCCAATACCACTTGTGGTTTCACTTGTGGTTTTTCATCATTCCCGGTTCAAAGTGTCAATGCAAATTTATGTGAAATCATTGCCTGGAAACGCTAAATTATGTTTGATCAACGCTTAATTCGGCGCATGAATCTATAAGATCTACGCTAAATTCATCGCCAAATTATGCAAGAACTGTGCTTAGAGACGAAAAGTTATGCAACGCTGGTGGTGAATGCGTTGAACTGTTGTCAAATCTACGCTTGAGGCGTCGCTGATCGGATTCTATTACCGTTTCTAAACGTAGATCTTACACAATTTTGCAAAAAGATTTTTGAAAATATGCTCACCAATAGAAATCAAATTTCTCAGATTGTAAACTTCCTGATGAGACCATAACTAGCCTTTTTATCGGTGCTCCTCTTTGAGAAACACAAACTAGTTCTTTGTTTTTTTGTGGAAAATATTTTTGAATTAAGATTTTTTTGCACAGAAAAATCTAAAATTTAGTAAAAATGAGGGTAAAAGTGTAAAAAATACGCCCAAATATTAAATGTTTACAAAATTTTTGCAAAACCCCGATAACTCGTCGTAAAAAAGAGAAATTGAAAAAAATCTTTTTGTTTTCAAGTTCTACGCTTGATGAGCTCTTTAATGATACCACTCACGTTTCTCTGCGATGAATATATCAATAGGCCAAAATTGACTGAAGAAAAATAAGAAAAAACCCATTAGAGTATATAGTTTCTGCCCCCACTATGTGGGGTTGGAACAATGATCTCATTTATTGGTGATATTTGATTTTATTCAAATTTACACATGAGTTACCCCGATGAGTGTTGAAAATAAAAAGCACAGTAATTGGCGGGAATAATTGATCTCCTTCACCAACATGCCGCATCCATTTTATCGCAACATATATCGTACAATAATTCTGATTAACGTCAATTCTTTTGGGAAAAATTTTGTTTAATTTTATATCCAATGGCACTGTTGCCCGTACGTGTTATGACCAACATTGTTTGCCGTATAGTTTAGGGCTAAACAGTAAGAAACGAGAAACGGCGGAATTTCAGCGGAATATCTCTCCCAAATTTATAATTTTTCTTCGAGAGTTCGTAGAAAAAATTTTATCAAAAAAAATCATTTACAAAATTAGAGTTTAAATGAGCAAATATTTGTGAGAGATGACAGGAGTTTCCAAATAATTTCTTGCTGCTCAGAAATTCTTCTGAATTTTTCAATCCTTTCTTGAGATCTCTTGAGAGAATTCTTGAGACAATATTGAATATCCATTTTCAATTGCACTTCAGTTTGATCGTTTCCTCATCATCTGCCAATTTGCCAAGTCCACTTAATTTTTGAACCCTTTACCCGACTCATTTATAAGCTATATAGTAGTGCTCATTCTTCTCTCATTTTCAATTGATTTCAGTAGAATTGGAATCAGTGCGGCGTTTTAAAATTAGATAATGTTTATGATGCCTTTTTCTTTCTAAGTTACGCAAATTTTCAACTGGTATCCTTAATTTTCAAAAGTTTATTTAATCCCAAATAATTCATAATCAGCAAATGCTGGACTTTGGTTTTTATATTTGGCAGTAATGCACAGTACATATCAGAAGGTACATACAACAAATTGTAATGTATATAATATATATTTGCGAAAAACAGTGGTGGAATTGGGGATATATTTAGCGCAGCAGATACTAATATTTTCCAGTCTTTTTTTAAATTGATATGAAAGTAGTTCCTCAGGGAATTTTTGATGAAATTGTCATCAGTTCTTTGTTGCTCCATTCAAAACCTCATTTCAAAAGCAAATCTCGCAATGCACCTCACTTATAACGCACCTTAAGACATGCACAAATAACTTCGTGTAAAATGGGAACCATTCTTTCTGAAAATCTATTTTGGCCAATACGAGTTACTTTGGATAAATGAATTCTTCTAAGTCTTTTCCCTTGCTTCATGCTCTTTGAGCTGGAGAAGCCTCGCGTCGAAGTTTAACCTCAAAATATTGTACCATTGCGTTGAATATTGGTCAAAAAGTTTACATTATTTACCGCCTTCGCCACTAACCACAGCAAATCTTACGAAAATTTATCTCATTCACCACAAATCAACACTTTTAGCATTTCTTGCGGAGGTACCTCGACACCGGAAGCCATTTTTTGTTTATTTTTCCTTAATTTTAAAACTTCTCCTTTTTAAGAGAGTTTTTACTTGGAGTTTGAAATACTTTCGAACTAAAATAGTACTAAATTAAATGAGAGGTAAATTCCTACTCGTTTTAGGTGATAATCTAAATTCCAAAGTGCGTGGGAAAAACAATTTACATTACTTTGAAAATGCACCTCGTTAACTTGTTTATAAAGTTCTAACTCCCCTTTGAGCGCTGTTTTTTTCTCTATAAATTCCTTATTACTGTACTTATTCTTTTCACGTCGTAACTGCCAATTTATGTTCTATGAAGATTTATTGCTAGAGTAATTGATAAAGCGCTTTTCCTATTATATATGAAGTACCAATGAAATATTTCCATTAGAACCATCTGTTTCATAAATACTGCATCCTATTCTCAGTACGATTCACACAACCCATTGTTTAAAAAAAATTGACGTTGTCTTAAGATTTTGTTCTCATATCAATTAAATCATCGTTATATTTTGGGGTAAGAAAATTCTTATTGTTCCAATATTTTGGGAGGTGTATATGCGAGGCCGGCTTTTTCTCTTCAGTGAAATTTTCAATTTAGCTTACGCATCCGAGCAAAAAAATTGAAAAACATCCTTCGTAGCCCTTAGAGGGTACTTTTGCATTGATTTTTATTTAAAAAAACACGAATTAAATTGAAGAAAAAACTTAGAGGGTGTAGAGAAGGAGGGAGATTAAATTATTTTGATAATTTAGTTGTGAACCAAAAAATGAAAATTTCTTTCTTATGGTTTTAAAAGAAAACAAATAATCAAAAGACGAAAACATGTCTTTTTCCAGAAAAAATGGGTAAAAGTTGATAAACGAAAGGTTTTAGTTTCTTCCTTTTTTGAAATCTTACAATAAACTTCTATAAAAAAAATAGTATTTGTTAATTGTTCACAGTGGTTTTAAATAATCGAAACTGAACCCAATTTAACAACTGTCTTATGTATACCTGATGTACACCTGCTGTACACAAAAACTATAGGAAAAAGTACGAAAATAAAATACTTCCTTGATTTTTTGCAGTTTTCTGGCTTATTGAACAAACAGTGCTAGTGCTAGTTAGGGCTCTATTTTGTGGAAAAGTTTGTTTAACAGAGGCAGTATTACTACCTTTTAGTTTTTCGATTTAGGAGAATGATTAAGAAAATTTAAAAAAGATAAAACTTTTTTCAATTTGTGAGGCAAACTGAAATAAATCCAAATTGCAAAGTTCTTTTGAGAAACGATTTGATAGAAAATTTACAGAATTGACCAAATATATAACAGTTGAGAACAACAAACACTCTATTTCTTTTTTTAAAGGCATAGCTGTTTTAATTCTGTTCTTGTTGATTATTCCTGGTGCTTCAACTGACCTAAATAAAACTATCAACTGGTTAAAAGCTGAAAGTTTTTTTTCAAATTACTGAAAATCTGGAACAATTAATAGCATATATTTTTGCTGTCCTCCAGAGAAAAAAACACAAATCATAAATTTTTAATGAACAAAACAAAATTAAAAAACTATTGTAAATTTCTGCTTAAAATCAGACCATGCCATGTAAACCTACGTCTTTTTTAGAAACCCTTTGTTACATTAAAATTTGAAAAATATTTTTTTATCGGTCATTCAAAAACAGAACCAAAAAGATACCACTTTTTGGCGATTTAGATATTTATTTTTGTCGATGGTTCAAATAATTAATGGGCATAGATTCAACTAGATCCTTGTGTTTTTGAGTTGGTTTCATACTGATAAACGTTTTTTTCAAGTTTTGCTTTCTATTACCGCTACAAGATTTCCAAAAGTAGGTCTTCCATGTGTTTGAGGGCTCAACTTGATTGCTAGTTGAATTGATCACCTTTGTTAACATTGTAACATTAAAAAAATTGAAAAAAAGAAGGTCATTTTTCCACATTAATACGTTTGTCTCAATTGATGTTTTTTATGCAGTAGAAAATCATAACTTTATCCTAAATATCTTTGCAAATTCCCAATATACTTTGTAACCCAACTTCTAAATTTGGAAGGGATTATTTTGGCATTACATTTTGCAATTTTTGTAGGGGGAACAGAACCAGAGAAAAATAACCAGAGAAGCAGAACCAGAGAAACAGAACAAGAGAAAAATAATACATTCAGTGAACAGAAAAATTTTTTCTACTCTCTTTTAATGCGCTATAGAGTTAATTTTAGTTCGTTCATTGCGAAAGTTAAAATGGTGTTAGATTGAAAAGCATTCTATTTGGATTCATATCTGATTCAATAAAAAAAAGTGTAGCTGTGTTCCAATGTTATGAACTCAAAAACATTTTTAAAACAAAACAAATATGGTTCAGTGAAGTAGAAAAGGTTTTGCTCTCTATTACCGCTGAATTGTCAACAAAAAAATGTCATTTGTTTAATTAAGTTCTGAGTTTTTTTAGTTGAACTGAGTTTGTTAGGTAAGTTTGTTAGTTGACTGTTAGTTGAATCACTCGCCTAGGGTAACCTTGAAAAATGTCAAAAAGTTATTGGAGAGAAATTCAAAAAAAGTTTTAAAAAATTTTTTCTTTAGGTTTGATTCTCAACACTGTATTTTTTCACTTCTTTACAACAGATGTAACTTTTCCTGTGAAAACCTGTGAAAACCTGTGAAATCCTGTGAAAACTTTTGTTATATTATAAAATAAATGATAACGCAATTGGTTTTTCTTTTGAAATTATAACACTTTGAGGATTCCGAATTGTTCTTTTTTAGAATACAAAAGTCGTACTCAAAATTACTACGGGACAAACGCTTCAGACTGAGTTGCGAAGAATTGATTTAAAAAAAACTTTCCTTCTCAGAGTGAAAAGAAGGTTTCGACAAACTTTAGACGAAATTTGGAACATTCTGTGCTACGCACAGTTTCGCGTGAGCCGCCTTGTTTTTATAGCATTCTGTTCAAACATAAGTTTAATCTTTATTACTTTTTAGGGTTCCCAGTAACGCTGAATTTGACAGTGGGTAATAAAACTATAAGTATTTGTTTTGTCTCACCCATCTGTTAGTAACACCAGATAATTTCTCTGTGTGAGCTGTTTTTCAACAAATATGGTTACTTGGTATAAAATTTTTGATGAAAAACACTAATAATAGCGTTTGTTATCAAGATATTAAAAAACGGAAAAGTTCGCTCCAATTTGGAGAGTTTACGTGGATAAAAAACTTGGTCAATTATACTTCTTTTTGGAATTCACTTTGTTAATTACGCTTGAACCGTTCTTTTCGGTATCCCGTTTGTCTAATCCACTATCAATTCAATTCAATTATTTCACGCCTTTATATTTTCATCCCAACTTCAACACTTTAAATAATTGGTACTCCTATCTTTGACATAATAATCAATTGGCCATGCCTCGCCTGCCATTTCCATGCCTCAACGGCCCGCGGTACTTGATCTGAAAACAACACAATATGAAAACATGGGATTAATGGATCCGTTTACTTGTGAAAAAAAACATGCTTGTAATGTCGACTGCTAGGTTAAAAAAATAGAGGGGCAACGTGACAAAGGGGTTAAATTATATGGGTTTAGTATTGCGGGCTTAAATGAATCGGAGTTTGAAAAATTAAACTATATATCAAGTATCAAGCGATGCAAGAGAAAACTATACAAAATTTTGTCAATTAACATGAGTTTTAGTTCGCGAAAGTGTCACACGCATTCTGAGCAGAAAGTTTTTTGCAATGATCAATTTTCAAAAAAAGAACTATTAAATCCCAGATTATTCAGCTGTGTTACCGAAAAAAGAAGGATACGCTACCGCAAGAAACATTTTTAGATTGTTTTGAACACTTTGCAGCCCCTCAGCAATTGCTATTGGCAATGAGATCTGATAATTTATTTACAGGGCACATTACAAAAACTAATTTGACTTAAAAGGATTTACTTCTGCATTGTTTCCTTTCAATAAAAACAATTTTATATATTGCCAGCACCACCTATTTTAAAAGTTTGTTCTGTGTTATAATATATAAATTTTGTTGGCGCTACTAGCTTCAAAAGTGCGACTCTTCATGCGACAAAAAAAGGAAAGTATACGAGATTTTTTTTCTGTGTAATAATTACATGCCGTAATATCGCCTAATTAGTTCAGGTTGCCTTGTTTGCGGTTTTCGCAAGCCACAATCACAGCTTAGAACAAAATCGGGACGAAGTTCCGCTTGTTAGGGCTTTAGGTAATTACTGGTATGTAGATTTTGTGGATGAAATGTCAGGCCAAATCTCGATTAGGTGAAAGCAACTTTTACTCACATTAGACGAACACTTTCAAATTGGATTTTGTGGCATTTAGGCGAACATAATTTAGATCACTTAAGAGGTGCACTTGATTATCCTAGTTGACAATATAAAACACCAGAGATTTCCCTAAAAGTTTCTCTTCACTAAAAAATGCATTACTAAATATAATCGAATATTTCTCTTTTTTAAAATTTCTATGCATATCTATCTATTTAGTTTAAACTGTTTGGGCACTTCTTTAACTTTTTGCCTAAGAGCTCTAAAAGCGTTTAAATTAAAGTATTGAATACGTTATTTTACAGGTATTCCTTTCTTGATTATTGACAAAACTTCGAGCCACGCACTCTCTAAGTGTGAGAAGTTTTGAAAAAGTGTAAACTGAACATGAAGAGTTTGATCTCATATACATGAGGGGACAATTTTTAGTGAAACCTGAGCACTTTACATTGTCAAGTGGATATATATGTGCCCTTTTGGCTGTTTTAAATGGTGCTCGCCTGTTTTCCACAAAATTAGCCTAATGTACACAAAATTTCTTCTGTCTCGTCAAGCTTCTGCTTAATATCATATTCCCCTTATCTTCGTTTCTCTACCGCCTTTTCTTAGTTCACCTAATTCCTTGACAATTGATAAATCGAATATAAGCAGGCATCTTTCCTTCTTCAATATGTTTTTCTAGAGCAATCCGTTGATTGGGAAAGTTTTGCAAGTAATTTGTACTGAAAACTGTTTGAAACTAAGATAAGCTCGGAGGACACTTTCATTGAGTCTTTCTCTTGCATAACTGATAATATATTTGATGATAAAATATTAATAGACAGGAAAGTGGGTTTTAAAAGAACTTTACCCTCACGTAGGAAAACATTTTGGTTGACAACAAAAATCTTTTACAAACCCCTTTATGCTTCAAAGCTTCATTAACGGGGAAAAGATTACGTATTCGCGCGCTAATGAGACGTTGGAGATATCATTATTTTATTTTTAAGACACAGTTTTCGAAAAATAAAAAAAGAAAATTAACAGCAGCATCCCACTTTTTTCATCATGACCCAATTCATTATGCGTAATAAATCAAAGTATTTCTTTGAATTGTTTAGGTTTTGAATTGTTTTTAAAAAAATGTTTAGATACCCACAATTTACTGATACATCAACGTAATTATTGGTGTAAAAACGGTGCTTTGAATATCTTGTCTTTCTTTCTTCCTACTAAAAAATACCCAATGGATTCGCAGTAATTGATAGCGGAACCCAATTTTATTGAAGTCTAATTATCCCTATTACCAAATTTTCCTTTTGATTTACTTTGATTTAACATTCTGGGAATAATTTTGCCTGTTAAAAAGTTATACCATTATTTCTAGCATAGTCTCAATAATTCTTTGCATATTATCTTTCACAAAGAAATATTTCCATTACTCTTATCAGAATTATTTCCTTGTAAGAATGTTCTTTCTGAAATTTTTTCTGCCGATTGTATTTCTGATGGGATTTGTGGCAAATATTGTGGGACTAGTGTTGATAAAACGACAGTGGTTGACAATCAAGAAGCATATAATAAGTCACGCCTTACTGCACCTGGCAGCAGCTGATTTGATCTATCTCGTGGTGATGCTCCTCATCTTCATAGAACAGCTCATGAACCATATCATCCACCCAGCACTCTGCAAGTAAGTTTAACACCTTCTAGAACTATTTACAATTCCACCCAGGTCGAGGTTATCGTTTGTGCTCGTTTATGACGCAGACCGTTTTTGAACGCACACAGGGGGTATGGTGCGTTCAAACATACACAGGCGAGGAATTTTTTTGAACGAGCAACATAGTACTTACGGTCGAGCCAAAGTCTGCCCCATAGACGAGCCAAAAACTGCCCCATAGACGAGCCAAAAACTGCCCCATAGACGCACCAACTCTGCAACATAGACGAGCCAAAAACTGTCCCATAGACGCACCACTTCTGCAACATAGACGAGCTAGAAACTTTATCATAGGCGAGCTATAGTCTGCACCATACACTTTTTAAACATCTTTTTATAGAACTACTGTCGGAAAATTGTCTCAAGTTGATTAAAAAAATTAACTTTTTGAGATTTTCCAGTATGTTCTGGGTGTGTTCCCCTCCTCCTTTTCTCAACCGGGCTGGGGACCGGCTACGGCGGAGTTACAAACACACAACTATAGGAGAATTGAGCAGAGCTAGCTAAAAAAACTAGGCTCGAAAAGCTCTCTCCAAAACAACCAAGAGACTAACTTTTTTTCTATACAAGCTAAACCAAAAATTGTTTTTGCACTACGACCCACACAAAAAGTGGGACTCCTACGTTGCTTTTCGTTAGCTTTCGACAACTCTAAGATCCGATTGAAAAAAAAAGACGTTTTAAAATAAAATTTTCAAATAAGCGAAAACCCAACTAAGAGACTAACTTTTTTTCTATACAAGCTAAACCAAAAATTGTTTTTGCACTACGACCCACACAAAAAGTGGGACTCCTACGTTGCTTTTCGTTAGCTTTCGACAACTCTAAGATCCGATTGAAAAAAAAGACGTTTTAAAATAAAATTTTCAAATAAGCGAAAAACCCAACTAAGAGACTAACTTTTTTTCTATACAAGCTAAACCAAAAATTGTTTTTGCACTACGACCCACACAAAAAGTGGGACTCCTACGTTGCTTTTCGTTAGCTTTCGACAACTCTAAGATCCGATTGAAAAAAAAAGACGTTTTAAAATAAAATTTTCAAATAAGCGAAAAACCCAACTAAGAGACTAACTTTTTTTCTATACAAGCTAAACCAAAAATTGTTTTTGCACTACGACCCACACAAAAAGTGGGACTCCTACGTTGCTTTTCGTTAGCTTTCGACAACTCTAAGATCCGATTGAAAAAAAAGACGTTTTAAAATATAATTTTCAAATAAGCGAAAAACACAACTAAGAGACTAACTTTTTTTCTATACAAGCTAAACCAAAAATTGTTTTTGCACTACGACCCACACAAAAAGTGGGACTCCTACGTTGCTTTTCGTTAGCTTTCGACAACTCTAAGATCCAATTGAAAAAAAAGACGTTTTAAAATAAAATTTTCAAATAAGCGAAAAACGCAACTAAGAGACTAACTTTTTTTCTATACAAGCTAAACCAAAAATTGTTTTTGCACTACGACCCACACAAAAAGTGGGACTCCTACGTTGCTTTTCGTTAGCTTTCGACAACTCTAAGATCCGATTGAAAAGAAGACGTTTTAAAATAAAATTTTCAAATAAGCGAAAAACCCAACTAAGAGACTAACTTTTTTTCTATACAAGCTAAACCAAAAATTGTTTTTGCACTACGACCCACACAAAAAGTGGGACTCCTACGTTGCTTTTCGTTAGCTTTCGACAACTCTAAGATCCGATTGCGAAAAAAGACGTTTTAAAATGAAATTTTCAAATAAGCGAAAATCCTCAACTAAGAGACGAACTTTTTTCCATACAAGCTAAACCAAAAATTCTTTTTGCACCTGAACCCACACAAAAAGTGGGACTCCTAGGTTGCTTTTGGTTAGCCTTCGACATTTCTAAGACCCGATTGCAAAAAAAGACGTTTTTAAATGAAATTTTCAAATAAGCGAAAATCCTCAACTAAGAGACGAACTTTTTTTCTATACGAGCTGAACCAAAAATTCTTTTTGCACCTGGACCCACACAAAAAGTGGGACTCCGAGGTTGCTTTTGGTTAGCCTTCGACATTTCTAAGACCCGATTGCAAAAAAAGACGTTTTTAAATGAAATTTTCAAATAAGCGAAAATCCTCAACTAAGAGACGAACTTTTTTTCTATACGAGCTGAACCAAAAATTCTTTTTGCACCTGGACCCACACAAAAAGTGGGACTCCGAGGTTGCTTTTGGTTAGCCTTCGACAATTCTAAGACCCCATTGCAAAAAAAGACGTTTTGCAATGAAATTTTCAAATAAGCGAAAATCCTGAACTAAGAGACGAACTTTTTTTCTATACAATCTCTACCAAAAATTCTTTTTGTCTCAGAGTCTACCTACCCTGGGGATACTCCATACCAAGTTTGGTTTGATTTGGACAACTCCTTGATCCGACGAAAGACCTATTTTTAAAATTCAATCGCAATTTATTCGAAATAATTGCAAATTTCTGTATGAAAAACTAACTTTTTTCCTAGGCTAGCTATAGCCAAAATTCTTTTTGTTTTAGCTTCTAAATAACCTGGGGATACTCCATACCGAGTTTGGTTCCATTTGGACAACTCCTTGACCCGATAAAATTTCTCTATTTTTGAAAATAGAATAAGCGAATAAGTCGATATTTCCGATTGAAATACGAACTTTTTTCTAGACAAGCTATGACAAAAATTCGTTTTGTGTTAGACTCTAAGTACACAGTGGATACTCCATGCCGAGTTTGGTTCGATTTGAACATTTCCCTGATCCGACGAAAAAGACTTATTTTTAAAATTCAATAATCGCAATTTATTCGAAATAATTGCAACTTTCCGAATAAAAAACTAACTTTTTTCCTAGGCTAGGTATAGCAAAAATGCTTTTTGTTGTAGACTTTACGTACACTGGTGATACTGCATACCGAGTTTGGTTCGATTTGGACAACTCCTTGACCCGATGAAAAAGACATATTTTTAAAATTCGCTATTCGCGAAATTCGCAATTTTCGTATGAAGCAACGACTTTTTCCCTAGGCAAACTATAGCAAAAATTCATGGCGATTTAGACTTTACATACACAGGGGATACTCTATACTGAGTTTGGCTCGATTTGAACCACTCCTTGACCCGATCAAAAAGAGCTATTTCTAAATACACTTAATCAAAATTATTCGGAAATAACAGGAAATTTCCGTATGAAATACTAACTTTTTTCCTAGGCAAGCTATAGCAAAAATTCCCTTTGTGCAACACTCAAACTTAGATTTAGGTTAACTGCAGAAGTTTTCACACCAAAAAACACCAAAAACAATAGAAACTTGATTAACAAACTCAATTAGTAAACAATGCTTGTTTTAAGGTATGATTGAATTTTTAATACAAGTAAAGCCATAAATTTAATCTGCTCTGCACGAACAATGGGCTAAACAGATTAACTACAATTGACCAATTTAATTTCTCATATACCATTTGGAAGCTCGATTAAATCATCCGAATTTACCGAAATCGTAGTTTCAAAGCTATCGTCATTAGTCAAGTCAACCAACTCAATGTTCGCTTTCCCAAGTTTTTCGACTCTCTCGTTTAATGCTTCGACTTTCTTTTTGAGTTCATTGACTTCCACTTTTAAACCCTGTTCATTTTCAGCTTTTGCTTCTCTATTTTCTGCTGTTGACAAACCGGGCCTCTTACAGATTAGTCTTCCAGTTCTTGTTACAACTATTTGTGTTTGCTGCATAATAATAACTGAAAAATTAGGACAAGAATTTCAGACAAGCAAGAGCAGCAAAAAAATTTTGCCTAACAATTAACATTTGGAGCGATACTGTAAACTGAATTGGCTTGAACTAAAGCATCTTTCTGACCCTATGAAATTCCTTTTTTTCCTATAATTTTCAAAAATTCAATATAATCGAAAAATTGAAAACTTCCTTATGCAAACCTCACTTTTTCCTAGGCAAGCTATAGCAATAATTCCTTTTGTTCTACACACTAAGTACACTGGTGTTAGCCGATGCCAAGTTCAGTTTGTTGTGAGTGTTCGTTTGCGTTTTTTCAGTTTCTATTCTTTTTTAAAATTGTAATACTTAACTTTCCAAATTATTGTGAAGAATTTTTGTTTTTGTTTGCCAAAAAAGACTGCATTTTTTGGTCCTAAGAGTACAAGTTCTTCACTCCAATGCATATAAATGGTGCTCAGAATGGTTTTTCTGCCAAAGAAAGAATTGAAAGATTGACTTTTTGACAAATTGGAACATTCTGTGCATAAAAACAGCAGAACAGACAATTTAAATTCCGACGCCATTAGCTGAGACGAGAATGGATTTTAAAAATTTACAAATTGAAAATGAGTAACAACTATGCAGAGTAACTGACAATCAATAACAAAATAAGAACTATAGAGAAATTAACAAAAACTTGGAACATAGTTTCATTTGCGCAACTGGTCTTAGGTTTAGTTGTGTTCAAAGTGCTGCATCAAAGTGATGAAATACAACTCACTCTTATATTCGAAGCGCAAAAATTTTGTTGAGACACTGCTCAAGGGAAGTTCTACCTTTTCATCTGTTTCCTCGACAATAAAACCATAAGGCATGACATCGGGAATCCCTGGGTTTAGTTTGATCTTCTTCAAAATCTTGAATTGCTTCAACATAACCATTTTTTCTGGGCGTGCAAAGAAGAAAAGTATTTCACCAATAATTAAATTCTCTCGATGAGTCGCAACGAAACAATCAGCAGAAGATCCTCTTCCATAAGCAGCAGATGACAAGTTTAGATTTTCATGGTCTCTACAAAACACCCTAAATTCAGGATAATTTTGTCGGAAATTCCGTACTTCTACGGTTTCACTCAAGCTGTAGGAATCGTCGAACTCCTTTGACTCTCGGAAATTCTCAAGCAAGCTGGATAAGCAATCATTTTCAATGCCCATCTTGAGAACCAACTTAGCCCGAATGAACCGTTGGACAAGTAACTCACAATGGTTCACAGTGCCAGTGAGAGGTGCAAGAAGAAGCCTATTAGCCGATTCAAACATAGCCGCTGAAGTCACGAAAAGCGGTCCAATATTTCTCGCCTGCCAGCCAAGATGACGAAGAAGATGAAAATTGATGGAATTCATTTTATTCGTTTTTTCATGCATGCTTACACAGAGTTCACACAACAATTCGTCGGCAATTTCTGAATTTTCACTACAGTCAAAAATTGTTCGCAGAGCAAAGACAAGTTTCTTCAAATCTTGTCTATTACTGTTCTTCTCCTCTCCTAACAAATAGGGTGACAAAAGAATTGGAGACAAGTATAGCAAAACTGTTTTGACCTCCTTCGCCTTAAAAGTGCTCAAAACATCCAAACTGCGAACAGTATTTTTCAACTCAATGGGTAAGATCAAATCTGACAACACTTTGTTTAGTTCACTTTTATGCTCCGATTTCATCTGCTCGTAAAAAAAGGACAGAAGATCTTTACCAACACCAAGAAACAGCTGATGCATGGGATCGATTGGAGATGATAGAGTTTGATTACGGATAACTGATAAAAGAACACTTCTTCCCTTAACACCTTGTGTTCGCTTCTCACAATCAACTTTTCTGCCATGCCTTGCACGGATCTCCTCAATGCTCCCATTTTCTAGCTCAGTGATGTTCAAAAGATGAGATTCAGGTGAGCGCATAACAAACTTCTCCGTATGAGGATAATGATGAGCACCGCTAAACCAAACTCCAAGCTGGGTACATAAGGTGCATCCGTAATAGCCATTAAATTGCTTCATTTTGAGCACCTTTGACTTTGCAACTAGGTCAGATATGAATAAAATCGGTTCAAATCCAATTACTAGATCTTGATTATTGTAGGTAATCAATTCCCGTGTTTCTAACTCCTTCTTTAAATGGTTGAAAATGAGATCGAAATCAGGATAACCCGATCCAACAAACAGTGAAACAAGTACAACGTTTTGGAATAGTTGCCTTTTTTTGGGCGGAAGGTCAGCAACCACTAAAAACACTGGCCAGGCAGAGTAAGGTGGCGACTTGCAAACTAAAGCTCCATCCGTATTTAAGATTAATCGTATTGTCAGGCCGCCATTTGATACTTTTAGCGCCGGCATGTGAATATCATTAGTAAAAGATTTAATTTCAGCGTAGTTTAGAATTTCCTGCAGTGACTTTTGTACGATATCGAGAAGAAGAGATCTGAAATTGAGCAGAATAAGCTCTCCGTTTTCTAGGTTTTTTTTTCATTCTGGTACTGCAGACAGAGTTTTTGCATGCGAGTTTTGACAGCGTATGGTGGCAGGGATTGATTAGAAAAAATTTTTTGATCGCGTTTCAAAAGATCAGCTAATAAAGAATCTGAACCGTTGTGTTTAGAAACAATTGCTACTAAACTTGCGGCAAGATTAACAGGTGTAACCTCGCATACTTCAGTAATTCTTGTTCTCTGTCTAGTATCTGATTGCGATATGTTTTCTTGACTCGATCCCTCAGACGAAAATGAGTAATCTGAGTAATCATATAGTCTCTCCGACTCGACAAAAGATTCTTCTTCCTCGTGGAAACTTTCAGACTCTGACTCAAGAGAAGCATCAGGTTCAACTCCAGTTGGAGAATCAGACTCGAAAAACCTGTCACAAGCCGATGTTGATAGACTTGTATTGTCAGATATAATACCAGCAGCAGAGCATTCACTTTGCTCCTCGTCGTAAAACCTGATCATACTAGACAGTTGACTGGCTCGTTCATCGGAACAGCTAATTTTGATGAGTGTCTTCACTTTTCTGCGCCTTTTGGGTCGCTGAACACTAACTAGCACATCTTCCCGTTCAAGGGATTCAACTACATGAGCTTCTTTGTAACAACACAAGCAATTTCGGTTGCCATCACCGAAATAATTTTTGCTGTAAAATGTGAGTAGCTCTTCTCCAACTTCGATTTTATGAAGAGCGCGAAGTCTCACGCACTCTCGCCCTCTGAAACCACTTGACATATAATAGTCGCAGTTTGGGCGACACGAATGGTTGGCCCAGCGAGCTACTCCCACTAAAAGCTTTTCTCCCTCCATCATCGACCACTCATCTAACTCCTGTCCTTTCTTTTCTTACCAAGCAATCCAACAGTAGAGACAATTTCACCAATCCGTATAACTCTACCTGTTCTGTTTACCAAACAAAAACCGCCGAACTTATCAGGCTCTATGCGGATGCCAGCTTCATATGCCGCAGAGTACATATCTTCAAAATCGTCAAACAGCTTCTGCAATTTCTTATCTTTCTCTCGAATTGCGCTAATTTCTTCTTTAGACAAAAGTTTGGTTAGGTTATGAGGTCTCCGTTTTCTTGTATCAATGTAATTCACTGACACATGCCCCTCTACTTGTGCCAGCATTTCGCAAAAATCCATTTCCTCTGTTTTGAAGTTTTGAAGTTGAGGCTTTTTCAGGTTCAAAAAGTCAAAAACAAAAATTTCGAAACAAAACACGTTGACTGCAATTAAATGTTCACAAAAACATAGAACTTAATTTAACTAAACTGATATGCCAAATCAATCTCATGGAAAACCACAGAAGACAGATTTGCAAAGTAGTAAACATTTTTAGAAAGTAGAATTTTGAGAAGTCTTGATAACACCTATAACTAACAATTGCATCAATTAAAAAGATCTTGTTATTATCTCGCAATATAGAACTGACATTGAATAGACTCAACACTCACGAAAAATAGACTCAGTCTATGGCTGATACAAAGCAAAACTACTGCAAAATCTAGTCACTGAATGGATGTAGCTTCACTATTTTGCTATTTCCTCAGATTTACTAATTTCAAGCCTGCTCATCACGAGAACCCGAGTTGTCAGGTGTTCTTGAGTTCTGATTTTCCAATTCATTTGTCAACTCAGCTGATGCTGAATTCCTGATAACTGACAACCGCTCACGTCCCGCCTGGTTTGCAGCCGCTTTAGCTTTTTGAAAAGCAAGTCTTGGAGTAAGAGGATACTTCTGAGCGACAGTTTCTAAAATCACATGTGCAAATTCGTTTTCACCCGCCAAGATAATTAGCCAAGCAACGTTCAAGCAAACAAATTAATAATCAGCTTGATCATGCCACCTATTTCTCCAAGCTAAATAGACCCAAGACAAAGTTTTTCATTAAACAAAACTAAGAATGACCTTTGAACTTTAGACTGAGCTCTGTTGGAGCTTCCTTTCTATTAGGAGAGTTGGCACTGTCAATCATGTCAACTGTGAGGCCATCAGGTCCAAAGATTTCTTTCCTAAGTCTCCTTCCCAATAGTGATGGGTGGGCGTCAGCACGAAACGTCATTAGATCCACGCCTTTCAACATCACACTTTTGATGGGGTAAGCTTTAAGTAGATCAGGGTTTTCGTCCACACTTTTGAAGCCCTGCTTCTGTACAAGTGAGAGCTCTTTCATGTCGTTTAGCTACAAAAGAACAATTTTTAGCCAAAAAAATATCGTTTTTCCTATTTTCAGCATCATTTTAATCTTTTTGTTCCTATGACTGACAAGAAAAACGGCAAGCGTTGACTGCACTAAACTAAAAAGTAAAGAGAACTGATATTTACCGCCTCCTCGCTCGATTCAAAGATTTTTCTTCTTTTTTTCTCTGAAGACCTCTTTATGGATTGGGCTACTGCTACAGCTCTCTCCATTCGTTGTTCGTGTTTCTCAGCAAAATTTAGAAACTCTGCGCACACTGATTCTCTGCAATCCTAATTTAAACAAGATTACGCATGAACGCAATTAGGAGATAGGGTTCAATCATTATCACCAAATAAAACTGCGTCAGGAGTTGAGGACATATTGAGTCGGCATTAAATCCATAAAAGCAATTTCGAAAAATTTTGTTCGATGTTTAAAACCTTTCAAGATATACAGCTGACCACTTAAGTAACTTTCAGACATTGTTTAACAGGTTAACAATGAGACTGCAACCAAAAGGAAGTATTGGGAACACGTAATTAAAAATTGCCTTATTTACCCTGCTGGTCGGATTATCTGGAGCAGTTGATACATTAGGTTGTTGCCGGAACAAAAGAAGATCACTTCCGTCATTTTGAGAAAGCGGGTCAGCTAGGTCTGCGGTTTTTTCTTCAACTCGTTTTGTTTTCGTTGCCTCCCAACCTCTTGGTTGACTCTGTCCACCCTCTGACTGACATGAAACCGGAGTTAAAATTTGACTCAAAGTTTGCGATTGAATGTCATTCTGACTTTCCATTGAGTTCCTATCTGCTGGCTCCTTACTTGAAGTTTGACTTGCATTATTTCCTTCAGAATACAAGTAGCGAAGCTCAAGACCTTTTGCAATTCTCTTTTCAGCGTCAGTTTTGAAACTCGAAGCCGATTTCGCGTTACCTCTACCAAGAAAAGTGACATCACAAGGAAGACCTTTGAGGATAATTTGGAATTTATCACCAGGCTTCAACTTCAGTTTATCGTCTATTGTTGTTCCAAAAGGCCATTTATCACCTTCCAAAGAAGCCATTGCAACCTTCTTTCCATTTGTGAATAAAAATCTAGTGTCTCTGTGCTCATAACGTAAGCTTCTAGTGACTTGAGTCTCAGGGTCGGTTTCAAAATTTGGTTCTTTTACAACTCTGCCAGAGCTTCGAGATTTTTGGGCCATAACACTCAAAATGGAAATCTCGGTATAAATCTTGCTAATGAAATAAAACAACTCCAAAACCACCACTAACGAGACATGTCTATACCTGATTCAAAAGAAAGCCGCCGAGAACCGGCGCTTTCTACTCTAAATCTCGAAATTACTTGCAGGACAGGAAAATAAATTTCCGATTTGATAATTTAAACACCAAGCTAACACTCGAGTCCTTAGATCTAAAAAACATCAAGCAAATGAAAGCTTTATCTTTTCAAACTGCACAAAAACACGCAAACAAACTTACTGACTTTTATCAAAATACAGCCATATAATTTAAGACTTAAAAATTTAGCATTAAATGGAAACCTTCTTTACATCATTTCCGAAAGTCAGAAAAAGTATCAATAAATGCGTTCAACCAACAAACAAATAGCACTCAAGTCAGAACAAAGTTTTGATTAAGGGAAAGATCCTGAGGTATGTATCATTCGAACTACTTAGACTATCAAAATCTAAAAACACTGGAATAAACAAAACAGTTACTGAGATGAGCCAAATGGGCGACAAACATTAGAACTGAGACATAAAAAAGCAATCATCTAAGAGCTTGCTTTTGCGTTTTTCTGGTTTCTGCGCTCCTTTTTCATCATTTTTGCCTCGCTACTGTATTTACCAGTTTTCTCAAGTCGCTGCTTGACATTTAGACCTGCTTTATTCGCGGAGTTTTTGGCTTGGCGTCTTGCATCGGGAAAACACTGATGGGAAACTTCCGCTGAACTGCCCCATAAATCAAAACGTGTCTGATAGAGAAAATTTCTTAGTTATTCAGCTTTTAGCTAAACCGTACCATCTACCTGCTAAAAATTACGATAATTTAAAGGTTTGCGGTTTAGCGACGTCTGCCTATCTGTTACCTATGCAGAAGAAAATCCGCTCTATCCTGATTTTCCTAATTTCACCTTATTTTTGCAGTTAATGGTCTTTCTCACTTACGGAAAAAAATTAACAACTTATCCATCGAAACACACGTCCTCTTCAGTCCTTGTGCTTTTGTGGGCAGTATCATTTCGTACGCCAAACCATTCGCCCCAAAAATCCACTTTCGCAGTGCCAGGCCGTATTCCCATGGGTCGTGGCCAGAGTAAATTAGATCAAGATTTTTTCCATTTAACCCAAACTGAACAGGCGGCCTTGTCTCAATCTTACAATACACCGAAGCCTCCACAACTGAATCAGTTTCTTCTTCTCCATTTTCACTCGTTTCTTCATTGCACGAAGAACTTGTTTCAGTAGAATCAGTAAGTTCGCCTTCTGAGCCGTCGAGGTCATTAAGCGCGCTTTTCACCTAAATTATTTGAAATTTGTAAAAACTTTCATAATTGGAAACATGCTGGTTTGCATGGGAAAACCACAAGCCGTCGGATTGAATGCAAACTGTCATCTTGAAATCTGACAGAAAATGCAATTTTGTTTCAAAGTCATATGGTGATAAATAAACCGGCATTAATGCATCTATGTTTTCAAGATTTTTTTTTTACAAAAGACATAGATTTGAACAAAAATTAGCTTACAAGATTATTGACTTTTCTTTTCAAACAACACAACTCCTCTGCCGATTGTTCAGTGGTTTGTTCAAGAACTTTGATAACACTTCGTATCCTCTTCTCGTCCTCCAGCATCAACTCAGCTACATGTGTGTGCTTCTCACAACACTAAACAAATCGGTATAAAGCAGATCTACATTGACTCATTATTTTTGTTTCGCAATCAAATCACGTATAACCAGATGAACTCTATAAGAGGCCAAGTTAATCACTACTTTCTAACATCAAACCACATCTTCGCAAAAATATGAAACCTATATTGCTTTTGACTCCTAAAATTTCACTCATTTTTTAAAATAATGAAAAATGATTAATATCAGTTTTCTTAAAAACTCATGGGTCTCAGAACACTAAAAAAACTGACATCTTGAAGAATTATCTTTGTTCAAATGCTTTCATTTCGCAAAAACGGCCGAGAAAAGTTAAAGCGAATCATTCAGCGCAAATTTAAGGAACCAACTTTTTAAATCACAATCTACAAAATTCACAAAATACAACCTTGACCACAGCACTGCTTTGCACTGTAGTTGCCTCTGTAATGGGTGCCGTTGCCTGTTCGTTTGATTCTGTGTCAACAATCGACTGAGTCGCGGTGCGAGCTGCTGCACATTCAGCAGGATTTTCAGATGAGTCAAGACCGTATTCACGCCTCAATTCCGCAAGCTCTTCGGTCATTTTTCCCGTTCCTTGTTTCACAATCAAGTAAGTTCTCAATCTATTATCTTTATACAAAACAGCCTGCTTGCCCACGGTTTTCATCAGTTTTTGCACCAAAGTTCTATCACCCCACATTTTCGACTCGGCATCTATGATCTGTATATCATCTTTCTCTACGCTCATTATCAACCATTGAAAATTGCTTCCCATTTTCAAGACTCTACAAACTCATATAGTTCCTTTATTTGGTTAAATCATTAATCAATTGACAGGAATCGCTTGCGAGAAAAACAATATTAAACATACCCCTATTTATTTTGTCCGCAGCAGGCAAAGAACCGATTAAAGAAACGCAAATAACTTATAATTTGTCCGCAGCAGGCAAAGTACCCGATGAAAAGAACGCAAATATTTTATTGACCCGCAGCAGGCAAAACAACCGCTGAAAAGAACGCAAATATTTTTTGAGCCGCAACTGGCAAAGCATCCGCTGAAAGAAACGCATAAAACTTTTATTTTGTCCGCAGCAGGCAAAATACCTGCTGAAAAGAACGCAAATATTATTTTATTGAGCCGCAGCAAGCAAAGCACCCGCTGAAAGAAACTTATACAACTTTTATTTTGTCCGCAGCAGGCAAAATACCCGCTGAAAAGAACTTAACTATTATTTTATTGAGCCGCAGCAGGCAAAGCACCCACTGAAAGAAACGCAAAAAACTTTTATTTTGTCCGCAGCAGGCAAAATACCCGCTGAAAAGTACGCAACTATTATTTTATTGAGCCGCAGCAGGCAAAGCACCCGCTGAAAGAAACGCATAAAACTTTTATTTTGTCCGCAGCAGGCAAAGTACCCGCTGAAAGATTATTTTATTGGGCCGCAGCAGGCAAAGCACCCGCTGAAAGAAACGCATAACTTTTATTTTTTCGCAGCAGACAAAGTACCCGCTGGAAAGAACGCAAATATTGTTTTACTGAGGCGCAGCAGGCAAAGGACCCGCTGAAAGAAACGCATATAAATCTTTTGGTCGCAGCAAGCAAAGCACCCGCTGAAAAGAACGCAAATATTTTATTGAGCCGCAGCAGGCAAAGCACCCGCTGAAATAAACGCATAAAACTTTTATTTTGTCCGTAGCAGGCAAAATACCCGCTGAAAAGAACGCAACAATTAATTTATTGAGCCGCAGCAGGCAAAGCACCCGCTGAACGGAAAGCAAATACTATTTTATTGGGCCGCAGCAGGCAAAGCACCCGCTGAAAGGAACTTCTATTATTTTATTGAGCCGCAGCAGGCAAAGCACCCGCTGAAAGAAACGCATAAAACTTTTATTTTGTCCGCAGCAGGCAAAATACCCGCTGAAAAGAACGCAACTTTTATTTTATTGAGCCGCAGCAGGCAAAGTACCCGCTGAAAGAAACGCATAAAACTTTTATTTTGTCCGCAGCAGGCAAAATACCCGCTGAAAAGAACGCAACTATTATTTTATTGAGCCGCAGCAGGCAAAGCACCCGCTGAAAGAAACGCATATAACTTTTATTTTGTCTGCAGCAGGCAAAACACCCGCTGAAAGGAACTTCTATTATTTTATTGAGCCGCAGCAGGCAAAGCACCCGCTGAAAGAAACGCATAAAACTTTTATTTTGTCCGCAGCAGGCAAAATACCCGCTGAAAAGAACGCAACTATTATTTTATTGAGCCGCAGCAGGCAAAGCACCCGCTGAAAGAAACGCATATAATTTTTATTTTGTCCCTAGCAGGCAAAACACCCGCTGAAAGGAACTTCTATTATTTTATTGAGCCGCAGCAGGCAAAGCACCCGCTGAAAGAAACGCATAAAACTTTTATTTTGTCCGCAGCAGGCAAAATACCCGCTGAAAAGAACGCAACTATTATTTTATTGAGCCGCAGCAGGCAAAGCACCCGCTGAAAGAAACGCATAAAACTTATTTTGTCCGCAGCAGGCAAAGTACCCGCTGAAAGATTATTTTATTGGGCCGCAGCAGGCAAAGCACCCGCTGAAAGAAACGCATAACTTTTATTTTTTCGCAGCAGGCAAAGTACCCGCTGGAAAGAACGCAAATATTGTTTTACTAAGGCGCAGCAGTCAAAGGACCCGCTGAAAGAAACGCATATAAATCTTTTGGTCGCAGCAAGCAAAGCACCCGCTGAAAAGAACGCAAATATTTTATTGAGCCGCAGCAGGCAAAGCACCCGCTGAAAAAAACGCATAAAACTTTTATTTTGTCCGTAGCAGGCAAAATACCCGCTGAAAAGAACGCAACAATTAATTTATTGAGCCGCAGCAGGCAAAGCACCCGCTGAACGGAAAGCAAATACTATTTTATTGGGCCGCAGCAGGCAAAGCACCCGCTGAAAGGAACTTCTATTATTTTATTGAGCCGCAGCAGGCAAAGCACCCGCTGAAAGAAACGCATATAACTTTTATTTTGTCCCTAGCAGGCAAAACACCCGCTGAAAGGAACTTCTATTATTTTATTGAGCCGCAGCAGGCAAAGCACCCGGTGAAAGAAACGCATAAAACTTTTATTTTGTCCGCAGCAGGCAAAATACCCGCTGAAAAGAACGCAACTATTATTTTATTGAGCCGCAGCAGGCAAAGCACCCGCTGAAAGAAACGCATAAAACTTATTTTGTCCGCAGCAGGCAAAGTACCCGCTGAAAGATTATTTTATTGGGCCGCAGCAGGCAAAGCACCCGCTGAAAGAAACGCATAACTTTTATTTTTTCGCAGCAGGCAAAGTACCCGCTGGAAAGAACGCAAATATTGTTTTACTAAGGCGCAGCAGGCAAAGGACCCGCTGAAAGAAACGCATATAAATCTTTTGGTCGCAGCAAGCAAAGCACCCGCTGAAAAGAACGCAAATATTTTATTGAGCCGCAGCAGGCAAAGCACCCGCTGAAAAAAACGCATAAAACTTTTATTTTGTCCGTAGCAGGCAAAATACCCGCTGAAAAGAACGCAACAATTAATTTATTGAGCCGCAGCAGGCAAAGCACCCGCTGAACGGAAAGCAAATACTATTTTATTGGGCCGCAGCAGGCAAAGCACCCGCTGAAAGGAACTTCTATTATTTTATTGAGCCGCAGCAGGCAAAGCACCCGCTGAAAGAAACGCATAAAACTTTTATTTTGTCCGCAGCAGACAAAATACCCGCTGAAAAGAACGCAACTATTATTTTATTGAGCCGCAGCAGGCAAAGTACCCGCTGAAAGAAACGCATAAAACTTTTATTTTGTCCGCAGCAGGCAAAATACCCGCTGAAAAGAACGCAACTATTATTTTATTGAGCCGCAGCAGGCAAAGCACCCGCTGAAAGAAACGCATATAACTTTTATTTTGTCTGCAGCAGGCAAAACACCCGCTGAAAGGAACTTCTATTATTTTATTGAGCCGCAGCAGGCAGAGCACCCGCTGAAAGAAACGCATAAAACTTTTATTTTGTCCGCAGCAGGCAAAATACCCGCTGAAAAGAACGCAAATATTTATTTACTGAGGCGCAGCAGGCAAAGGACCCGCTGAAAGAAACGCATATAAATCTTTCGGTCGCAGCAAGCAAAGCACCCGCTGAAAAGAACGCAAATGTTTTATTGAGCCGCAGCAGGCAAAGAACCCGCTGAAAGAAACGCATAAAACTTTTATTTTGTCCGCAGCAGGCAAAATACCCGCCGAAAAGAACGCAACTATTATTTTATTGAGCCGCAGCAGGAAAAGCACCCGCTGAAAGAAACGCATAAAACTTATTTTGTCCGCAGCAGGCAAAGTAACCGCTGAAAGATTATTTTATTGGGCCGCAGCAGGCAAAGCACCCGCTGAAAGAAACGCATAACTTTTATTTTTTCGCAGCAGGCGAAGTACCCGCTGGAAAGAACGCAAATATTGCTTTACTGAGGCGCAGCAGGCAAAGGACCCGCTGAAAGAAACGCATATAAATCTTTTGGTCGCAGCAAGCAAAGCACCCGCTGAAAAGAACGCAAATATTTTATTGAGCCGCAGCAGGCAAAGCACCCGCTGAAAGAAACGCATAAAACTTTTATTTTGTCCGTAGCAGGCAAAATACCCGCTGAAAAGAACGCAACAATTAATTTATTGAGCCGCAGCAGGCAAAGCACCCGCTGAACGGAAAGCAAATACTATTTTATTGGGCCGCAGCAGGCAAAGCACCCGCTGAAAGGAACTTCTATTATTTTATTGAGCCGCAGCAGGCAAAGCACCCGCTGAAAGAAACGCATAAAACTTTTATTTTGTCCGCAGCAGGCAAAATACCCGCTGAAAAGAACGCAACTATTATTTTATTGAGCCGCAGCAGGCAAAGTACCCGCTGAAAGAAACGCATAAAACTTTTATTTTGTCCGCAGCAGGCAAAATACCCGCTGAAAAGAACGCAACTATTATTTTATTGAGCCGCAGCAGGCAAAGCACCCGCTGAAAGAAACGCATATAACTTTTATTTTGTCTGCAGCAGGCAAAACACCCGCTGAAAGGAACTTCTATTATTTTATTGAGCCGCAGCAGGCAAAGCACCCGCTGAAAGAAACGCATAAAACTTTTATTTTGTCCGCAGCAGGCAAAATACCCGCTGAAAAGAACGCAACTATTATTTTATTGAGCCGCAGCAGGCAAAGCACCCGCTGAAAGAAACGCATATAACTTTTATTTTGTCCCTAGCAGGCAAAACACCCGCTGAAAGGAACTTCTATTATTTTATTGAGCCGCAGCAGGCAAAGCACCCGCTGAAAGAAACGCATAAAACTTTTATTTTGTCCGCAGCAGGCAAAATACCCGCTGAAAAGAACGCAACTATTATTTTATTGAGCCGCAGCAGGCAAAGCACCCGCTGAAAGAAACGCATAAAACTTATTTTGTCCGCAGCAGGCAAAGTACCCGCTGAAAAGAACGCAAATATTTATTTACTGAGGCGCAGCAGGCAAAGGACCCGCTGAAAGAAACGCATATAAATCTTTCGGTCGCAGCAAGCAAAGCACCCGCTGAAAAGAACGAAAATGTTTTATTGAGCCGCAGCAGGCAAAGCACCCGCTGAAAGAAACGCATATAACTTTTATTTTGTCCGCAGCAGGCAACACACCCGCTGAAAGGAACTTCTATTATTTTATTGAGCCGCAGCAGGCAAAGTACCCGCTGAAAGAAACGCATAAAACTTTTATTTTGTCCGCAGCAGGCAAAATACCCGCTGAAAAGAACGCAACTATTATTTTTTTGAGCCGCAGCAGGCAAAGCACCCGCTGAAAGAAACGCATATAACTTTTATTTTGTCCGCAGCAGGCAAAACACCCGCTGAAAAGAACTTCTATTATTTTATTGAGCCGCAGCAGGCAAAGCACCCGCTGAAAGAAACGCATAAAACTTTTATTTTGTCCGCAGCAGGCAAAATACCCGCTGAAAAGAACGCAACTATTATTTTATTGAGCCGCAGCAGGCAAAGCACCCGCTGAAAGAAACGCATAAAACTTATTTTGTCCGCAGCAGGCAAAGTACCCGCTGAAAAGAACGCAAATGTTTATTTACTGAGGCGCAGCAGGCAAAGGACCCGCTGAAAGAAACGCATATAAATCTTTCGGTCGCAGCAGGCAAAGCACCCGCTGAAAAGAACGCAAATGTTTTATTGAGCCGCAGCAGGCAAAGCACCCGCTGAAAGAAACGCATATAACTTTTATTTTGTCCGCAGCAGGCAAAACACCCGCTGAAAGGAACTTCTATTATTTTATTGAGCCGCAGCAGGCAAAGCACCCGCTGAAAGAAACGCATAAAACTTTTATTTTGTCCGCAGCAGGCAAAATACCCGCTGAAAAGAACGCAACTATTATTTTTTTGAGCCGCAGCAGGCAAAGCACCCGCTGAAAGAAACGCATGAAACTTATTTTGTCCGCAGCAGGCAAAGTACCCGCTGAAAAGAACGCAAATATTTTTTTACTGAGGCGCAGCAGGCAAAGGACCCGCTGAAAGAAACGCATATAAATCTTTCGGTCGCAGCAAGCAAAGCACCCGCTGAAAGAACGCAAATGTTTTATTGAGCCGCAGCAGGCAAAACACCCGCTGAAAGAAACGCATACAACTTTTATTTTGTCCGCAGCAGGCAAAACACCCGCTGAAAAGAACTTCTATTATTTTATTGAGCCGCAGCAGGCAAAGAACCCGCTGAAAAAAACGCATAAAACTTTTATTTTGTCCGCAGCAGGCAAAATACCCGCCGAAAAGAACGCAACTATTATTTTATTGAACCGCAGCAGGCAAAGCACCCGCTGAAAGAAACGCATAAAACTTATTTTGTCCGCAGCAGGCAAAGTACCCGCTGAAAAGAACGCAAATATTTTTTTACTGAGGCGCAGCAGGCAAAGGACCCGCTGAAAGAAACGCATATAAATCTTTCGGTCGCAGCAAGCAAAGCACCCGCTGAAAAGAACGCAAATGTTTTATTGAGCCGCAGCAGGCAAAACACCCGCTGAAAGAAACGCATACAACTTTTATTTTGTCCGCAGCAGGCAAAACACCCGCTGAAAAGAAATTCTATTATTTTATTGAGCCGCAGCAGGCAAAGAACCCGCTGAAAGAAACGCATAAAACTTTTATTTTGTCCGCAGCAAGTAAGAAAGAACACATTTTTGTTCTCGAACAAGAAATTCTGTTTGAAAACTGTCCGAAGTTGAAAAAAGAGGAAAAAGCATTGAATTATTTCAAAAAATGAGTTAAAGCAATGACAATGCGGTACACAATGTGATACACGAGTTACAAATCCAAAGTACAACACAATTATACATAAACCAGTGACAAAAACACAATTATCAACATAAAATGTAACTTGAACAATTAAACTAGTACAAATTGTGATCTCTCATCGCCTTGTTGATTCCACAAGCTAACTCGCAGAAACCTTTATGCGTAAGATGGATACCATCCGATTGCTTGAAGCATTTGGACTTGGAGACTTCTTTGTGCATCGGAAAAAATCTTAGATCAGAAGTGGTGAGCATGGAATTGTATCTCTGAATGTTGAAGTGTTTGGCTTTCAATCGCTTCAGAACAGTGCATATCACAACTGTCGGCTTCTGCGGGAGAGCTCGAACAGATTTGTAAAATTTCTCAATCTCATTGAAGACCTCTTCTGGATGTTGACCGGGTTCATCGTGGAAAGAAAGATTGTTGCCTCCGATTAGTAGAATAATGTTGCGATATGAAATCAGCGTATCGAGTAAGGAATAAAATTGCGCAACCCGTTCACCAGATAGAGAGAAGACGGCGCAATTGTCAACGCACAAGGAATCAACAATACTGTCGCCCACAACAGCAGTGTGTAATTTTTCAAAGTTAGAAAAATTATTGCAGAGAAACTCCAAGTTTCCGCCAGTTGCTTCTTTAACCAAGCGAAATTGCTCCTGGGACTCTGAAAAAGCGGGCTTCATCTTCTTCTTAGGTGCTGCGTTGCTAACTGATGCGAAGGGAACTCCAATTCGAGAAGGATCCATCACTACTTGAAAAAGAGAAAAGATATTTCAATTGGTACCAAACGCTCGTTCCGTTACAGTTTCAAGAAGGGTGCACCGAAAGCGTTCAACATAGTCTCGAAAATTTGGTTTGATAATATTGCAACTCATATGAACCGGTCTGATAAAGGAAAGAACAGTTAGGGTGACATTTGAAAATAGTCAATAAATTAGCCGTCCTATAATACGTAGCCCACTCGTACCCACTTTTTAAATATACAAACACTCATAAATACATACATACATACAAACAAACATACATACATTCAAGCACGATGAAACGTATCTTCTTTTTTCGTAGGCCTTTGAAAATGTCAATAAATTAGCCGTCTTATAACACGTAGCCCACTCGTACCCACTTTTTATATATACAAACACACATAATTACAAACATGCAAACAAACATACATACATTCAAGCCCGAAAAAACGTATCTACTTTTTTCGTAGGACCTTTGAAAAAGTCAATAAATTAGCCGTCTTATAACACGTAGCCCATTCGTACCCACTTTTTATATATACAAACACACATAAATACAAACATACATACATACAAACAAACATACATACATTCCAGCCCGATGAAACGTATCTTCTTTTTTCGTAGACCTTTGAAAATGTCAATAAATTAGCCGTCTTATAACACGTAGCCCACTCGTAACCACTTTTTATATATACAAACACACATAAATACATACATACATACATACAAACAAACATGCATACATTCAAGCCCGATGAAACGTATCTTCTTTTTTCGTAGACCTTTGAAAATGTCAAAAAATTAGCCGTCATATAACACGTAGCCCACACGTAACCACTTTTTATATATCCAAACACACATAAATACATTCATACAAACAAACATACATACATTCAAGCCCGATAAAACGTATCTACTTTTTTCGTAGGACCTTTGAAAATGTCAATAAATTAGCCGTCTTATAACACGTAGCCCACTCGTAGCCACTTTTTATATATACAAACACACATAAACACAAACATACATACAAACAAACGTACATACATTCAAGCCCGATGAAACGTATCTTCTTTTTTCGTAGGACCTGTAAAAATAGTCAAAATTAGGCGTCTTATAAAAGAATAACTTTTGAGCTCCAAATTTGACAACCTATTAAGTAATTTTTTCTCAGACCACCTAGATCAACAATTAGCCCTCCAGTAGAAACTACTAGGACTATGACACTCCTACATAGACGCTCAAATCATTTGAACAAGTCCTTGGCTATATTGAAAATCACTTTTTATGAAAACGCACAAGAATAAATTTTGAGCTCAAAATTTGACAACCTATTAAGTACTTTTTACTCAGACCACCTAGATCACCAATAAGCCCTCCAGTAGAACCCACTAGGACAATGACACTCCTACAGAGACCCTCAGATCATTTGAACAAGTCCTTGGCTATACTGCAAATCACTTTTTTTGAAAACGCACAAGAATAACTTTTGAGCTCGAAATTTGACAACGTATTAAGTACTTTTTTCTCAGACCACCTAGATCAACAATTAGCCCTCCAGTAGAACCTACGAGGACTATGACACGCCTACATAGGCCCTCGGATCATTTGAACAAGTCCTCGGCTATACTGAAAATCAATTTTATGAAAACGCACAAGAATAACTTTTGAGCTCAAAATTTGACAACGTATTAAGTACTTTTTTCTCAGACCACCTAAATCAACAATTAGCCCTCCAGTAGAATCTACTAGGTCTATGACACTCCTACATAGACCCTCAAATCATTTGAACAAGTCCTCGGCTATCTTGAAAATCACTTTTTATGAAAACGCACAAGAATAACTTTTGAGCTCAAAATTTGACAACCTATTAAGTACTTTTTTCTCAGACCAGCTAGATGAACAATTAGCCCTCCAGTAGAACCTACTAGGACTATGACACTCCTACATAGACAATCAAATCATTTGAACAAGTCCTTGGCTATATTGAAAATCACTTTTCATGAAAACGCACAAGAATAACTTTTGAGCTCAAAATTTGACAACCTATTAAGTACTTTTTACTCAGACCACCTAGATCACCAATAAGCCCTCCAGTAGAACCCACTAGGACAATGACACTCCTACAGAGACCCTCAAATGATTTGAACAAGTCCTTGGCTATACTGCAAATCACTTTTTTTGAAAACGCACAAGAATAACTTTTGAGCTCGAAATTTGACAACGTATTAAGTACTTTTTTCTCAGACCACCTAGATCAACAATTAGCCCTCCAGTAGAACCTACGAGGACTATGACACGCCTACATAGGCCCTCGGATCATTTGAACAAGTCCTCGGCTATACTGAAAATCAATTTTATGAAAACGCACAAGAATAACTTTTGAGCTCAAAATTTGACAACGTATTAAGTACTTTTTTCTCAGACCACCTAAATCAACAATTAGCCCTCCAGTAGAATCTACTAGGTCTATGACACTCCTACATAGACCCTCAAATCATTTGAACAAGTCCTCGGCTATCTTGAAAATCACTTTTTATGAAAACGCACAAGAATAACTTTTGAGCTCAAAATTTGACAACCTATTAAGTACTTTTTTCTCAGACCAGCTAGATGAACAATTAGCCCTCCAGTAGAACCTACTAGGACTATGACACTCCTACATAGACAATCAAATCATTTGAACAAGTCCTTGGCTATATTGAAAATCACTTTTCATGAAAACGCACAAGAATAACTTTTGAGCTCAAAATTTGACAACCTATTAAGTACTTTTTTCTCAGACCACATAAATCAACAATTAGCCCTCCAGTAGAATCTACTAGGACTATGACACTCCTACATAGACCCTCAAATCATTTGAACAAGTCCTTGACTATATTGAAAATCACTTTTTATGAAAACGCACAAGAATAACTTTTGAGCTCAAAATTTGACAACCTATTAAGTACTTTTTTCTCAGACCACATAAATCAACAATTAGCCCTCCAGTAGAATCTACTAGGACTATGACACTCCTACACTCCTACATAGACCCTCAAATCATTTGAACAAGTCCTTGACTATATTGAAAATCACTTTTTATGAAAACGCACAAGAATAAATTTTGAGCTCAAAATTTGACAACCTATTAAGTACTTTTTTCTCAGACCAGCTAGATGAACAATTAGCCCTCCAGTAGAACCCACTAGGACTATGACACTCCTACATAGACCCTCAGATCATTTGAACAAGTCCTCGGCTACACTGAAAATCACTTTTTATGAAAACGCACAAGAATAACTTTTGAGCTCAAAATTTGACAACCTATTAAGTACTTTTTTCTCAGACCACATAAATCAACAATTAGCCCTCCAGTAGAATCTACTAGGACTATGACACTCCTACATAGACCCTCAAATCATTTGAACAAGTCCTTGACTATATTGAAAATCACTTTTTATGAAAACGCACAAGAATAAATTTTGAGCTCAAAATTTGACAACCTATTAAGTACTTTTTTCTCAGACCACCCAGATCAACAATTAGCCCTCCAGTAGAACCCACTAGGACTATGACACTCCTACAGAGACCCTCAAATTATTTGAACAAGTCCTTGGCTATACTGAAAATCACTTTTTATGAAAACGCACAAGAATAACTTTTGAGCTCGAAATTTGACAACGTATTAAGTACTTTTTTCTCAGACCACCTTAATCAACAATTAGCCCTCCAGTAGAACCTATGAGGACTATGACACTCCTACATAGACCCTCAGATCATTTGAACAAGTCCTCGGCTATACTGAAAATCACTTTTTATGAAAACGCACAAGAATAACTTTTGAGCTCGAAATTTGACAACGTATTAAGTACTTTTTTCTCAGACCACCTAGATCAACAATTAGCCCTCCAGTAGAACCTACGAGGACTATGACACTCCTGCATACACCCTCAGATCATTTGAACAAGTCCTCGGCTATACTGAAAATCACTTTTTATGAAAACGCACAAGAATAACTTTTGAGCTCGAAATTTGACAACGTATTAAGTACTTTTTTCTCAGACCACCTAAATCAACAATTAGCCCTCTAGTAGAATCTACTAGAACTATGACACTCCTACATAGACCCTCAAACCATTTGAACAAGTCCTCGGCTATCTTGAGAATCACTTTTTATGAAAACGCACAAGAATAACTTTGAGCTCAAAATTTGACAACCTATTAAGTACTTTTTTCTCAGACCAGCTAGATCAACAATTAGCTCTCCAGTAAAATCTACTAGGACTATGACACTCCTACATAGACACTCAAATCATTTGAACAAGTCCTTGGCTATATTGAAAATCACTTTTTATGGAAACGCACAAGAATAACTTTTGAGCTCAAAATTTGACAACCTATTAAGTACTTTTTTCTCAGACCACCTAGATCAACAATTAGCCCTCCCTCCAGTAGAACCCACTAGGACTATGACACTCCTACAGAGACCCTCAAATCATTTGAACAAGTCCTTGGCTATACTGAAAATCACTTTTTATGAAAACGCACAAGAATAACTTTTGAGATCGAAATTTGACAACGTATTAAGTACTTTTTTCTCAGACCACCTAAATCAACAATTAGCCCTCCAGTAGAATCTACGAGGACTATGACACTCCTACATAGACCCTCAGATCATTTGAACAAGTCCTCGGCTATACTGAAAATCACTTTTTATGAAAAAGCACAAGAATAACTTTTGAGCTCGAAATTTGACAACGTATTAAGTACTTTTTTCTCAGACCACCTAGATCAACAATTAGCCCTCCAGTAGAACCTACAAGGACTATGACACTCCTACATAGACCCTCAGATCATTTGAAGAAGTCCTCGGCTATACTGAAAACCACTTTTTATGAAAACGCACAAGAATAACTTTTGAGCTCGAAATTTGACAACCTATTAAGTACTTTTTTCTCAGACCACCTAAATCAACAATTAGCCCTCCAGTAGAATCTACTAGGACTATGACACTCCTACATAGAACCTCAAATCATTTGAACAAGTCCTCGGCTATCTTGAAAATCACTTTTTATGAAAACGCACAAGAATAAATTTTGAGCTCAAAATTTGACAACCTATTAAGTACTTTTTTCTCAGACCAGCTAGATCAACAATTAGCCCTCCAGTAGAACCCACTAGGACTATGACACTCCTACAAACACCCTCAGATCATTTGAACAAGTCCTCGGCTATACTGAAAATCACTTTTTATGAAAACGCACAAGAATAACTTTTGAGCTCGAAATTTGACAACGTATTAAGTACTTTTTTCTCAGACCACCTAAATCAACAATTAGCCCTCCAGTAGAATCTACTAGAACTATGACACTCCTACATAGACCCTCAAATCATTTGAACAAGTCCTCGGCTATCTTGAAAATCACTTTTTATGAAAACGCACAAGAATAACTTTTGAGCTCAAAATTTGACAACCTATTAAGTACTTTTTTCTCAGACCAGCTAGATCAACAATTAGCCCTCCAGTAAAATCTACTAGGACTATGACACTCCTACATACACACTCAAGTCATTTAAACAAGTCCTTGGCTATATTGAAAATCACTTTTTATGGAAACGCACAAGAATAACTTTTGAGCTCAAAATTTGACAACCTATTAAGTACTTTTTTCTCAGACCACCTAGATCAACAATTAGCCCTCCCTCCAGTAGAACCCACTAGGACTATGACACTCCTACTGAGACCCTCAAATCATTTGAACAAGTCCTTGGCTATACTGAAAATCACTTTTTATGAAAACGCACAAGAATAAATTTTGAGCTCGAAATTTGACAACGTATTAAGTACTTTTTCTCAGACCACCTAGATCAACAATTAGGCCTCCAGTAGAACCCACTAGGACTATGACACTCCTACAGAGACCCTCAAATCATTTGAACAAGTCCTTGGCTATACTGAAAATCACTTTTTATGAAAACGCACAAGAATAACTTTTGAGATCGAAATTTGACAACGTATTAAGTACTTTTTTCTCAGACCACCTAAATCAACAATTAGCCCTCCAGTAGAATCTACGAGGACTATGACACTCCTACATAGACCCTCAGATCATTTGAACAAGTCCTCGGCTATACTGAAAATCACTCTTTATGAAAACGCGCAAGAATAACTTTTGAGCTCGAAATTTGACAACGTATTAAGTACTTTTTTCTCAGACCACCTAGATCAACAATTAGCCCTCCAGTAGAACCTACAAGGACTATGACACTCCTACATAGACCCTCAGATCATTTGAAGAAGTCCTCGGCTATACTGAAAACCACTTTTTATGAAAACGCACAAGAATAACTTTGAGCTCGAAATTTGACAACCTATTAAGTACTTTTTTCTCAGACCACCTAAATCAACAATTAGCCCTCCAGTAGGATCTACTAGGACTATGACACTCCTACATAGACCCTCAAATCATTTGAACAAGTCCTCGGCTATCTTGAAAATCACTTTTTATGAAAACGCACAAGAATAAATTTTGAGCTCAAAATTTGACAACCTATTAAGTACTTTTTTCTCAGACCAGCTAGATCAACAATTAGCCCTCCAGTAGAACCCACTAGGACTATGACACTCCTACATACACCCTCAGATCATTTGAACAAGTCCTCGGCTATACTGAAAATCACTTTTTATGAAAACGCACAAGAATAAATTTTGAGCTCGAAATTTGACAACGTATTAAGTACTTTTTTCTCAGACCACCTAAATCAACAATTAGCCCTCCAGTAGAATCTACTAGAACTATGACACTCCTACATAGACCCTCAAATCATTTGAACAAGTCCTCGGCTATCTTGAAAATCACTTTTTATGAAAACGCACAAGAATAACTTTTGAGCTCAAAATTTGACAACCTATTAAGTACTTTCTTCTCAGACCAGCTAGATCAACAATTAGCCCTCCAGTAAAATCTACTAGGACTATGACACTCCTACATACACACTCAAGTCATTTGAACAAGTCCTTGGCTATATTGAAAATCACTTTTTATGGAAACGCACAAGAATAACTTTTGAGCTCAAAATTTGACAACCTATTAAGTACTTTTTTCTCAGACCACCTAGATCAACAATTAGCCCTCCCTCCAGTAGAACCCACTAGGACTATGACACTCCTACTGAGACCCTCAAATCATTTGAACAAGTCCTTGGCTATACTGAAAATCACTTTTTATGAAAACGCACAAGAATAAATTTTGAGCTCGAAATTTGAAAACGTATTAAGTACTTTTTTCTCAGACCACCTAAATCAACAATTAGCCCTCCAGCAGAACCTACGAGGACTATGACACTCCTACATAGACCCTCAGATCATTTGAACAAGTCCTCGGCTATACTGAAAATCACTTTTTATGAAAACGCACAAGAATAACATTTGAGCTCGAAATTCGACAACGTATTAAATACTTTTTTCTCAGACCACCTAGATCAACAATTAGCCCTCCAGTAGAACCTACGAGGACTATGACACTCCTACATAGAACCTCAGATCATTTGAAGAAGTCCTCGGCTATACTGAAAACCACTTTTTATGAAATCGCACAAGAATAAATTTTGAGCTCGAAATTTGACAACGTATTAAGTACTTTTTTCTCAGACCACCTAAATCAACAATTAGCCCTCCAGTAGAATCTACTAGGACTATGACACTCCTACATAGACCCTCAAATCATTTGAACAAGTCCTCGGCTATCTTGAAAATCACTTTTTATGAAAACGCACAAGAATAACTTTTGAGCTCAAAATTTGACAACCTATTAAGTACTTTTTTCTCAGAGCAGCTAGATCAACAATTAGCCCTCCAGTAGAACCCACAAGGACTATGACACTCCTACATAGACACTCAAATCATTTGAACAAGTCCTTGGCTATATTGAAAATCACTTTTTATGAAAACGCACAAGAATAAATTTTGAGCTCATAATTTGACAACCTATTAAGTACTTTTTTCTCAGACCACCTAGATCAACAATTAGCCCTCCAGTAGAACCCACTAGGACTATGACACTCCTACAGAGACCCTCAAATCATTTGAACAAGTCCTTGGCTATACTGAAAATCACTTTTTATGAAAACGCACAAGAATAACTTTTGAGCTCGAAATTTGACAACGTATTAAGTACTTTTTTCTCAGACCACCTAGATCAACAATTAGCCCTCCAGTAGAACCTACTAGGACTATGACACTCCTACATAGACCCTGACATCATTTGAACAAGTCCTTGGCTATATTAAAAATCCTTTTTTATGAAAACGCACAAGAATAACTTTTGAGCTCGAAATTTGACAACGTATTAAGTACTTTTTTCTCAGACCTACTAGATGAACAATTATCCCTCCAGTAGAAACTACTAGGACTATGAGACTCCTACATAGACACTCAAATCATTTGAACAAGTCCTCGGCTATATTGAAAATCACTTTTTATGAAAACGCACAAGAATAACTTTTGAGCTCAAAATTTGACAACCTATTTAGTACTTTTTTCTCAGACCACCTAGATCAACAATTAGGCCTCCAGTAGAACCCACTAGGACTATGACACTCCTACAGAGACACTCAAATCATTTGAACAAGTCCTTGGCTATACTGAAAATCACTTTTTAAGAAAACGCACAAGAATAAATTTTGAGCTCGAAATTTGACAACGTATTAAGTACATTTTTCTCAGACCACCTAGATCAACAATTAGCCCTCCAGTAGACACTACTAGAACTATGACACTCCTATATAGACCCTCAAATCATTTGAACAAGTCCTCGGCTATATTGAAAATCACTTTTTATGAAAACGCACAAGAATATTTTTAATATTTTTTGAGCTCAAAATTTGACAACCTATTAAGTACTTTTTTCTCAGACCACCTAGATCAACAATTAGGCCTCCAGTAGAACCCACTGGGACTATGACACTCCTACAGAGACACTCAAATCATTTGAACAAGTCCTTGGCTATACTGAAAATCACTTTTATGAAAACGCACAAGAATAAATTTTGAGCTCAAAATTTGACAACCTATTAAGTACTTTTTTCTCAGAGCAGCTAGATCAACAATTAGCCCTCCAGTAGAACCCACTAGGACTATGACACTCCTACATAGACACTCAAATCATTTGAACAAGTCCTTGGCTATATTGAAAATCACTTTTTATGAAAACGCACAAGAATAAATTTTGAGCTCAAAATTTGACAACCTATTAAGTACTTTTTTCCCAGACCACCTAGATCAACAATTAGCCCTCCAGTAGAACCCACTAGGACTATGACACTCCTACAGAGACCCTCAAATCATTTGAACAAGTCCTTGGCTATACTGAAAATCACTTTTTATGAAAACGCACAAGAATAACTTTTGAGCTCGAAATTTGACAACGTATTAAGTACTTTTTTCTCAGACCACCTAGATCAACAATTAGCCATCCAGTAGAACCTACTAGAACTATGAAACTCCTACATAGACCCTCAAATCATCTGAACAAGTCCTTGGCTATATTGAAAATCACTCTTTATGAAAACGCACAAGAATAACTTTTGAGCTCAAAATTTGACAACTTATTAAGTATTTTTTTCTCAGACCACCTAGATCAACAATTAGCCCTCCAGTAGAACCTACTAGGACTATGACACTCCTACATAGACCCTGACATCATTTGAACAAGTCCTTGGCTATATTAAAAATCCTTTTTTATGAAAACGCACAAGAATAACTTTTGAGCTCGAAATTTGACAACGTATTAAGTACTTTTTTCTCAGACCTACTAGATGAACAATTATCCCTCCAGTAGAAACTACTAGGACTATGAGACTCCTACATAGACACTCAAATCATTTGAACAAGTCCTCGGCTATATTGAAAATCACTTTTTATGAAAACGCACAAGAATAACTTTTGAGCTCAAAATTTGACAACCTATTTAGTACTTTTTTCTCAGACCACCTAGATCAACAATTAGGCCTCCAGTAGAACCCACTAGGACTATGACACTCCTACAGAGACACTCAAATCATTTGAACAAGTCCTTGGCTATACTGAAAATCACTTTTTAAGAAAACGCACAAGAATAAATTTTGAGCTCGAAATTTGACAACGTATTAAGTACATTTTTCTCAGACCACCTAGATCAACAATTAGCCCTCCAGTAGACACTACTAGAACTATGACACTCCTATGTAGACCCTCAAATCATTTGAACAAGTCCTCGGCTATATTGAAAATCACTTTTTATGAAAACGCACAAGAATATTTTTTGAGCTCAAAATTTGACAACCTATTAAGTACTTTTTTCTCAGACCACTTAGATCAACAATTAGGCCTCCAGTAGAACCCACTGGGACTATGACACTCCTACAGAGACACTCAAATCATTTGAACAAGTCCTTGGCTATACTGAAAATCACTTTTATGAAAACGCACAAGAATAACTTTTGAGCTCGAAATTTGACAACGTATTAAGTACTTTTTTCTCAGACCACCTAGATCAACAATTAGCCCTCCAGTAGAAACCACTAGGAATATGACACTCCTACAGAGACACTCAAATCATTTGAACAAGTCCTTGGCTATACTGAAAATCACTTTTTATGAAAACGCACAAGAATAAATTTTGAGCTCGAAATTTGACAACGTATTAAGTACATTTTTCTCAGACCACCTAGATCAACAATTAGCCCTCCAGTAGACACTACTAGAACTATGACACTCCTATATAGACCCTCAAATCATTTGAACAAGTCCTCGGCTATATTGAAAATCACTTTTTATGAAAACGCACAAGAATATTTTTTGAGCTCAAAATTTGACAACGTAATAAGTACTTTTTTCTCAGACCACCTAGATCAACAGTTAGCCCTCCAGTAGAACCCACTAGGACTATGACACTCCTACAGAGACACTCAAATCATTTGAACAAGTCCTTGGCTATACTGAAAACCACTTTTTATGAAAACGCACAAGAATAAATTTTGAGCTCGAACTTTGACAACGTATTAAGTACTTTTTTCTCAGACCACCTAGATCAACAATTAGGCCTCCAGTAGAACCCACTAGGACTATGACACTCCTACAGAGACACTCAAATCATTTGAACAAGTCCTTGGCTATACTGAAAATCACTTTTTATGAAAACGCACAAGAATAACTTTTGAGCTCGAAATTTGACAACGTATTAAGTACTTTTTTCTCAGACCACCTAGATCAACAATTAGCCCTCCAGTAGAACCCACTAGGACTATGACACTCCTACAGAGACACTCAAATCATTTGAACAAGTCCTTGGCTATATTGAAAATCACTTTTTATGAAAACGCACAAGAATAACTTTTGAGCTCAAAATTTGACAACCTATTAAGTACTTTTTTCTCAGACCACCTAGATCAACAATTAGCCCCCCAGTAGAACCTACTAGGACTATGACACTCCTACATAGACAATCAAATCATTTGAACAAGTCCTTGGCTATATTGAAAATCACTTTTTATGAAAACGCACAAGAATAATTTTGAGCTCGAAATTTGACAACGTATTAAGTACTTTTTTCTCAGACCACCTAGATCAACAATTAGCTCTCCAGTAAAACCTACTAGGACTATCACACTCCTACATAGACACTCAAATCATTTGCACAAGTCCTCGGCTATACTGAAAATCACTTTTTATGAAAACGCACAAGAATAACTTTTGAGCTCAAAATTTGACAACCTATTCAGTAGTTTTTTCTCAGACCACCTAGATCAACAATTAAGCCTCCAGTAGAACCCACTAGGACTAGGACACTCCTACAGAGACACTCAAATCATTTGAACAAGTCCTTGGCTATACTGAAAATCACTTTTTATGAAAACGCACAAGAATAACTTTTGAGCTCGAAATTTGACAACGTATTAAGTACTTTTTTCTCAGACCACCTAGATCAACAATTAGCCCTCCAGAAAACCTACTAGGACTATCACACTCCTACATAGACATTGAAATCATTTGAACAAGTCCTCGGCTATACTGAAAATCACTTTTTATGAAAACGCACAAGAATAACTTTTGAGCTCAAAATTTGACAACCTATTAAGTACTTTTTTCTCAGACCACCTAGATCAACAATTAGGCCTCCAGTAGAACCAACTAGGACTATGACACTCCTACAGAGACACTCAAATCATTTGAACAAGTCCTTGGCTATACTGAAAATCACTTTTATGAAAACGCACAAGAATAACTTTTGAGCTCGAATTTTGACAACGTATTAAGTACTTTTTTCTCAGACCACCTAGATCAACAATTAGCCCTCCAGTAGAACCCACTAGGAATATGACACTCCTACAGAGACACTCAAATCATTTGAACAAGTCCTTGGCTATATTGAAAATCACTTTTTATGAAAACGCACAAGAATAACTTTTGAGCTCAAAATTTGACAACCTATTAAGTACTTTTTTCTCAGACCACCTAGATCAACAATTAGCCCTCCAGTAGAACCTACTAGGACTATGACACTCCTACATAGACAATCAAATCATTTGAACAAGTCCTTGGCTATATTGAAAATCACTTTTTATGAAAACGCACAAGAATAACTTTTGAGCTCGAAATTTGACAACGCATTAAGTACTTTTTTCTCAGACCACCTAGATCAACAATTAGCCCTCCAGTAGAACCTACTAGGACTATCACACTCCTACATAGACCCTCAAATCTTTTGAACACGTCCTGAGGTTTGAAAACCGAAGCTGTGCGTGCGTGCACAGCAAACCAGACCAAAAAAAGCGGAAGCAAACAAAAAAAGAGCAAAAATGAAAATCCAAGAAGAGCGCAAAGCTTCAACGAACCTTCTTGCTTTGCAGTACACATTCCCACGACGTGGGAACACGGACCAAAAAACCGGTCCGAAAACCGCAGCTCTGCGGTGCAGAGCAAACCAGACCGAAAGAAAGCACCAGCTATCAAAGCTAGCGAGCAAAGAAGCGGGAAGAACTCACCTGAGGAGACGGCAGCAGAGAGAATAGAAGAAAGGCAAACAAGCAAACAAATTCTGAAAAAATATTTTGTTAGTATACATAAAAGAACATCAGAAACAACACACAAGACGCACGGCCACCCCCACCCAGCGACACCCCCCCCCCGCCGCCAAACCGCCACCCCCCCCCCCCCAACGACCCCCCCGCCAAAAAAACACCAACCGACCAGTGCCAAATTTTGGCATGAGTTCTGGAACAATGCCATGGAACTCAGGGAGCATGGAAATGCAGTTTGCAATGGAAACGAGAATGAAGTTAGGTCACGAATAGCGTCAGAAACGCTCAAAATGACCAAAATTACGGTTGACTCGCAGGCTAATTTCACAACTTTTTGAAAACAACACTATATGACATGTATACCATTGTAACCGTCTTGAACTGCGCTGTTAGTATCACTAAACAAAATGAAAATATTCTTTCTTTACAAGGAGTTATTAGCAAAAATCGACCAAGTCCGCTCGAAAATTGGGACGTTTCCCATGCTTGTACACAAATGTACAACTTCTGGGGAGTATTTATTCAGGTTATATTAGGTCAAAAGAAAGCACGCTTAACGAGCTTTCTGAATATGCAACTCAATAGGAAAAAAAATTCCTGTATGTAGAGTTATTAACGATCGAGTCTTTGGCACCAAATGCCCCAAAAAATGACCATGATGACCAAAATGACCAAACATCGTCATCAACGATTATAACTATAACAACCAAATTTTGCTGGGAATATCACTGGGATACACTTAGTCTACCCAGCTACCTAAACAACCCGAATGATAACAACATCAACGGTCAGTAACAGGCTGCAGATGACCATTCTCCTGTTTCAGATGGTAAAATTTGGGGTATCTTCAATGGTCAATATTTCCAAACTGACTGAACGAAACCAAACCAAACTTAGAGCAAAACAAGTACTGCTTGCGACACAATTTGTGTCAAAGTATCATCTAAATTGGTCCATTCTACGAGAAGTTATTGCATAATTAAGGTACCGTACCAAAATCACCAGAAACGAGGAGAGGTGACTTGCAGACCAAAAATTGACCACCTAAACTACGGAAAACGCCCTATAAAACATACACGGGGACAATCCCCATTATCAGAGGAATCTAACGGACTACTTATCGAGTCTAAAATAACAAATTTTGAGGGTGTAACATGTACAAACACGAAATGTACCGGACACGAATTGGACAAAATGGAGGTATGTGTCCTGGCCAATTTCTCAAAAACGGCTGAAAGAAACAAAACGCTATTTACAGGGATTCAAGTACGGCTCAAGCTGAGTTCAAATCAACAAATAGATCAAAAATCGGTTCACTCTACGAGGAGATATTCCAACATAAATGTACCGTACCAAATGTCAAAATTGACCAAGTACGGCTCATGTTTCGCTAAAATTCACCATCTGGACTACATAAAACTACATACAAAATATATATGGCGAGAATCCCCACTAACTGGGGATTCTAAAAAACTAAGATTTGTAACATAGTTCAAAGCTTCAAGGTACGTGTCAACGGGGTGTCAACGGGGTGTCAACCGCTTCTGTGGCTAAAATCGAGGGCAAGTTTACTGGCCAATTTCTCTAAAACGGCTGAACCAAAATAAACGCCCTTAGTACTGTTTGTAGCACTGCTTGAGATACGCATCATATCAAAAAAAGAGCACAATCGGTACATTCTTCAAGGAGTTATAGCAATTATAAGGTACCGTACCAAATGACCCAAAAAGCGAGGTGACCTGACTTCAGAGCCAAATTTGACTATCACAATTCCGTAAAACGCTATGGAAAATATATATGGGCATACTCCCCACTAACTGAGGATTCTAAAACACTAACACTTGTTGGGTAAATCGCGCGTTTTGTTGTACCGAAATTTGGGTCACCCAGAATAGCCCGGAAATTCGACCTATTTCAACTTTGAACATTAATAACTTTTTGATTAGTGCGATTTGGGAAACGAACATAACACTGCAAGCAAGAGGGGTTTAGTGCTTACAAAATGCGACCACTCCCGTTAAAATTGGTCCAGTACTTTAGCAGATATTAACAAAATACTGTTCTGTACTCCATTTTTTGGGCTAAAATCGAAGCCCAAGATCTCCGGAACCGATGTAAAACAACCTGAAACAGCGTTCCCGGAGCATTTGTGGGTGTAATTCTGGTCCACTTCCACGTTCTAGGTCACGTCAAACCTTCATGGTGAGGTGGGAAAAATTTCCCACCTCACCATGAACGTTATGATGTTTTGTGTGTTTTGACATAAAACAACATCCACAGAAATTTGATGAAATCGTGAAAAAAGAAAAATTGTTGAATTAATCCCATTGTTTGGTACAATTAGCTTCAACAACCTAAATAGTGTCTAGAAAACACAAAACGCAAGCCCAAAAACTTGTTCAATTGCAAGCAACACCACTTCACTCATTCATTTGGTCAAATGACCTATTTTGACTACCAAATTTCAAGTTTCGCTAAAATAAACCTTCAAAACTAGTAAAAAAAAGGTACAATCTGTTTATAGTGATACTCCCCGTCAACTGAGCAATCTAAAACACTATAATTTGTAATCTTGAACCAAAAAATTTCAACATTATGTCACCGCCGAATTGGCCGAAATTGGCCGAAAGACGAGGTTCGGCGCCTACAGAGCAAAAAATGACCCACTCAACTCCATAAAACCAGATACAAAATGTGTATGGGGTTACTCCCAACCACAATAAAAATCCAACAAACCAATATATGCAGGAATACTATGGTATTTTGAGTTACGCATATTTGGTGAACAACAATATCACCTGAAATGGTGACTTTTTTCATATTTAGCAATCAATAACTTTTTTACCAGGCCGAATTAGGGTAGTACAATTATATGATGAGCCAGTCGGTTACATTGCCAACACAATGAGCCTATGTTGGTAGAATTGTGCTGAGCACTTGACTACTTATCAACAAAACAACTAATTGTACCTCTATCACTCTGAATCTGAAACACTTTAAAAAATGGAAGCTACTCGAAGACCACATGTCGTTACCGCTTCTATGTTACTCCAATCCAGTTTTCCAGAGATCTATTTTATGCAGGAATAATAGATTTTGACTTAATACATAAGAAAGAATAACTAACAAAAAGATATCAATATTGAGAGATTCAATTACATAAAGAGCTTTCAAAAAATTGTAGTTCCTTCTCTATTAAAAACCAAATGAAACTAATTTGAAAGAACCCTGATCACTGATGCCACTTTAAATTACAACTCAATTGAGAGGATATGCGAAAAAAATCCTTGCTGAAAGCTTAATGCGACAAAAATCCAATTCAAAAATGACTTCTTGAACAAAATTAATTGAAATGACCGCAAATGAATTACATAAAATTTTCCTTACTTTCCTATCAACTGTGTGTGTGTATTCAAAAATTTTTATCTCCAGCTGAGTTAGTGTTAAAGACTGTTTTTTGTTCAAAAAATTTTTTTTGTGTAGAGAGTCAATTTGATCCAATTAATCCGTAAACGAGTGCCTTTTTTTGAGACAAAATAAATTCTTTTCCTCAGCATTTGCAGTCTCTGCCTGAACGTCTACCGTAAATATTTCAAATCACTCGGACAATAGCCTGTTGTTAGGCTTGGAGGGACGCAGGTGATCAAAAACAACTTAGAGAAACGTGCGAAACAATTGATTTCAAATGTGAGTCCCATTTTTTAGACAAAAAATTTGATAAATTGTCATTTAAAGAAAAAATGTTGTAGTTTTCCATTACCAAAAGCTGAGAGAAGTTTTTCAGGAAAAAAGTGAAAGAAAATTGATAAAACAAAGAATAGCGCTCACAATAGGCGTCAAAAAACTAAAGAGAATTAAACAATTAAAAAACAAAACGGGATTTTTTAAAAAAGTTTTACTTATTTTTTTTAGTTTTTAAAGTGCAGCATAGTTCGAGTGCTGCGTTCCTTCAAAAATTCAAGTTGTATGACGTTGATTGATCTCATGAGGACTGCTCTGAAATGAAAATTTTGTGTTTGAGTTCACTTGCAATACAAAATTTTGTTTGGATTATTAAGGATGAAAAAAGGTTACTTGAAAACTTACCAGTTTTATAATTCAAAAAAGAACGAAATGAGGTCTTAATTATTATTATATGTGCCCTGTTGGTTGTGTTTTGCTTGTTTGTTTAATAAAGTTCAAATCTTTTATGAAAAAGTTCCAAAAACCGTAGAAATTGGTAATTATATCAATTGGCTACGGTGCCGTAGAAAACTTATTACGATCCTAAACGGTGCCGTACAAAGTTTTGTAAGTTTTCTACGGCACCGTAAAGGTCTCAGTAAGTTTTCAAAGTTTCGCCTAAGGTGGTCAACCTGGGTATATTTATATACATATATATATATATATATATATATATATATATATATATATATATATATATATATATATATATATAATATATATATATAAAAACCGTTTAGTAGAGATCAACTGAATTGAAATCAGTTGGCCGTATTGCTCTTTTTTGACTAAATAGGGGATGTCTGCGAAGTGGAAATTGTACAACAAAATTGAAGTCGAAAAAGAGACATTTGGGTCGAAACAGTGCATAGTGTTTTTAATTCCGAAATGGGCAAATCGAAATTGTGCATAAGATCACCCGAGGCCATGGTTAAAATTGGGGTGAAATCGTTCCAATTTCAACCACCGCTACGGCTACAACTACTACTACTACTACTACTACTACTACTACTACTACTACTACTACTACTACTACTACTACTACTACTACTACTACTACTACTACTACTACTACTGTTTCAACACTTTAATTCCAAATATGAAATAAAGGCACGGTTGGCAACAAATACAAACAAAACAAGAAGAGTTATTTGTTTGGTTATTCTGTGAAGTGCTGTACGACGAAATTGTTGAAGGCATTCTTTGACCCGGTCGCTGCTTTCTCCTGCAATCTGGTGAACGATACTTTGTTTCGTACACAGTCTCCTTCGATTTGACTCATCCACGTTTTCCGTTGCCCCCCAGGAGCGCGTCTAGCATGGACGTATTGATCGGGCGGGTCCCAATCGAAGGCACTGCGGGCTAATCTTCCTGGTTCCATTCTCTGGATGTGTCCGTACCATTTTATCCGTTTGAGCATGATCATCGTGGATAGTTGGGGCATTCGTGATCTTGACATAATTTCTTCGTTCGTTGTTTTCTCCAGATATGACACACGTAGAATTCTCCGAAGACAACCACAGTGGAAACTCTCAAGTTTTCTCTCCATTAATTTCGAAAGAGTCCAAGTCTCTGAGCTGTACAGCACGGCTGATAAAACGAGTGCTTTGTACAAATTGCACTTGAGGTGCACGCTGAACTGCTTGCTCTTCCAGAGATTTTGGAAGTTAGCAAATTGTTGTCTACCTTCTGCAAGTTTGCAATTGACTTCCTGCAGGTCTCCATGCTTGAGGCTGACATATGATCCGAGATACTTGAACGCTTCTATGTTTTCAAACTCGTTTCCGAGAACATCTTGCCTACTACTACTATACATCTTGACTACTACTACTACTACTACTACTACTACTACTACTACTGCTACTACTACTACTACTACTACTACTACTACTACTACTACTACTACTACTACTACTACTACTACTACTACTACTACTACTACTACTACTACTACTACTACTACTACTACTACTACTACTACTACTACTACTACTACTACTACTACTACTACTACTACTACTACTACTACTACTACTACTACTACTACTACTACTACTACTACTACTACTACTACTACTACTACTACTACTACTACTACTACTACTACTACTACTACTACTACTACTACTACTACTACTACTACTACTACTACTACTACTACTACTACTACTACTACTACTACTACTACTACTACTACTACTACTACTACTACTACTACTACTACTACTACTACTACTACTACTACTACTACTACTACTACTACTACTACTACTACTACTACTACTACTACTACTACTACTACTACTACTACTACTACTACTACTACTACTACTTAGTACTTTGCAGGAAAACACGCGTGTGGCAACTGCTTTAGGTTTGCCACAGTATCTCGATTGGTGAACTTTTCGGCCATTGACTGTTTTGAACTTTCTTTCACACTTGTCACAGGTAAGGCTCGCCTCTAGTTGCTCGAACTTTGACTTTTCGACGACATTCTTTGACAAACCGGCTTTGCAGAATCTTGTTTGGTGCACTTTGCGTCCGGTAACTGTACTGAATTGCTGCTGACAATTCTGACATCTTAAAGACTCTTGGTCAGCCACCACTGACCGACTCTCATTTTCTAGCGACTCTGAATCTGCTACCGCAGATTGTTGTTGTGAAGCTACCAACGCTGGCTTAGCCTCCGCTAAGCTTTTCAATCTTAGCTTCCGGCCATCTTGTGTTTCGAAACAGCCCGCTTTCTTTTTCGTTCCCAGCAGCACCTCCGTGCTGATGGTTAGTCGTGACTGGCTAGATGTCTCTGCCAGGAGTCCTAGTTTGCCTTTATGTGTTCCAGTGAGTATCTCCACGTTCTGTTGGATACTAGGCACTGCAACAACATTTGGGCTGTCGCATTTTACGCCCATATTCTTTGTTTTGGCCACATTAATCTTCAGACCAGCTGCTTCCGCAAGGGCCTCGATTCGATGTAGGTTTTCTTGCACCTCACTGTCTGAGACCCCCACGAGAGCATCTTTTTTCGACAACTCGGATCGGGAGGGTTGAAGGTGTACCGATGCACTTGTCGATGCTGGAACCATGTACCACCTACGAGCAATTTGTGTGAAGTGCAAAATGATAACAACTTTTCAGAGTTTTCATTTTCTTCACCCATTCCAAACGGGCCTCTGCAGCTCATGGTGTCATTCAACTGGTGTCCAGGCTCTGCATTGAGGTCACCGATGACACAAATACGCTCCCTATGTTTGAAACTGGAAACTAGGTCTGAAAGTTGACTCCAAAACAAATCCTTCTCTTGGAGACTAGCTTCATTCGTAGGTGCGTAGCAGACAACAACAACTAGATTGGCTCTCCTCTGAGCCGCGAACTTGACGTAGCAAATACGTTCACTTAGAGCCACTTGTTCTACGATGCTGTTTATCAATGACTTCTTTACAGCAACGCCCACTCCTCCTTGTCTCGACTTTACACCAGACAACCACGAGTCAGACAGGTAGAGCTTGTGCTCTCCGAGATCAATTTCTTGCTCCTGCAATCTCGTCTCCTGCACTCCCAGAATATCCAACTTGTATTTCGCCAGATCCATTTTCAAAGCCTCTAAAGATCCGGCTTGGGTCAGTGTTCTGACGTTTAAAGTTGCAATTCTGAGTTGGTTCCTCGGGAGATTCTTAGCACCCCTTACCCGGGACTCGGGGCCATGGTTGAATGTACTCATTGCTTTGGTGTTTGAAGGCTGAGATACGACTAGTTGCGCCACAAACTAGAAGACCAGTGCCTCGTTAGCTCGACCATGTGAGCGGAGAGCCGCAGCACATGACCTACCCCCAGGGGACACCACGTGGAGGTGAGGTTGGATTTTGTCCCCCACTACTACTACTGCTACTACTACTACTACTACTACTACTACTACTACTACTACTACTACTACTACTACTACTACTACTACTACTACTACTACTACTACTACTACTACTACTACTACTACTACTACTACTACTACTACTACTACTACTACTACTACTACTACTACTACTACTACTACTACTACTACTACTACTACTACTGTTTCAACACTTTAATTCCAAATATGAAATAAAGGCACGGTTGGCAACAAATACAAATACAAATACAAATACAAACAAAACAAGAAGAGTTATTTGTTTGGTTATTCTGTGAAGTGCTGTACGACGAAATTGTTGAAGGCATTCTTTGACCCTGTTGCTGCTTTCTCCTGCAATCTGGTGAACGATACTTTGTTTCGTACACAGTCTCCTTCGATTTGACTCATCCACGTTTTCCGTTGCCCCCCAGGAGCGCGTCTGGCATGGGCGTATTGATCGGGCGGGTCCCAATCGAAGGCACTGCGGGCTAATCTTCCTGGTTCCATTCTCTGGATGTGACCGTACCATTTTATCCGTTTGAGCATGATCATCGTGGATAGTTGGGAAGTTAGCAAACCGTTGTCTACCTTCTGCAAGTTTGCAATTGACTTCCTGGAGGTCTCCATGCTTGAGGCTGACATATGATCCGAGATACTTGAACGCTTCTATGTTTTCAAACTCGTTTCCGATAACATCTTGTACTTTGCAGGAAAACACGCGTGTGGCAGCTGCTTTAGGTTTGCCACAGTATCTCGATTGGTGAACTTTTCGGCCATTGACTGTTTTGAACTTCCTTTCACACTTGTCACAGGTGAGGCTCGCCTCTAGTTGCTCGAACTTTGACTTGTCGACGACATTCTTTGACAAACCGGCCTTGCAGAATCTTGTTTGGTGCACTTTGCGTCCGGTAACTGTACTGAATTGCCGCTGACAGTTCTGACATCTTAAAGACTCTTGATCAGCCACCGCTGACCCACTCTCATTTTCTAGCGACTCTAAATCCGCTACTGCAGATTGTTGTTGTGAAGCTACCAACGCTGGCTTAGCCTCCGCTAAGCTTTTCAATCTGAGCTTCCGGCCATCTTGTGTTTCGAACCAGCCCGCTTTCTTTTTCGTTCCCAGCAGCACCTCCGTGCCGATGGTTAGTCGTGACTGGCTAGATGTCTCTGCCAGGAGTCCTAGTTTGCCTTTATGTGTTCCAGTGAGTATCTCCACGTTCTGTTGGATACTAGGCACTGCAACAACATTTGGGCTGTCGCATTTTACGCCCATATTCTTTGTTTTGGCCACATTAATCTTCAGACCAGCGGCTTCCGCTAGGGCCTCGATTCGATGTAGGTTTTCTTGCACCTCACTGTCTGAGACCCCCACGAGAGCAACATCATCAGCAAAATCTAAGTCAGCCACCAATCTCCCAATGTCTAATCCTCCATGCACCGAGTTAGCTAAAATGTAGTTGATGACAAGGCCGAATAGGATTGGGGACCACACATCACCCTGCCTAACGCCTGTTCTGACATCAAATAAGCGTCCCTTCTCACCTTCGGCTTTGACTCGACATTTGAATCCATCATAGCTGTTTCTTATGATGTTTATCACTTTTTGCGGCAGACCATAGTGTTTCATTATCTGGTACATCTGCTCACGATCGACAGAATCGAATGCCGCTCGAAAGTCTATGAAACAAAAGCTAATATCCAATTGAAACGCCATTGATTTCTCTATTATTTGACGCAGGGCAAAGAGTTGATCGGCGCATCCTCTGCTTTTTCTGAAGCCGCACTGCTCTTCCCTTAAGACGCGATCCACTGAATCTTTGCATCGATTGAGAGTAACGGAAGCGAACACTTTGCCTGGTACTGACAATAGAGAGATCCCTCGGTGGTTCGAACACTCTGACCTCTTTCCTTTACTCTTGTATAATGGGACAATTTCTGCTACCTTCCAGTCATCGGGCAGAACTTCCGTAGACCAACATTTATCTATGATGTCCCAGAGCCACTCGACAATACCCTTGTGTGCTTTCAACATCTCACAGGAAATGTTATCGGGTCCACTTGCCTTGCCATTCTTCAACCTGCGGACAGCTTCAAGCACTTCTTCAAATCGAATTGGGCTCAGGTCAATCGGCAAGCTTTCAGCTGCTTCTTCGGGATCCAATCTCGTACTGCAACTGAATGTTGAGGGATTCAGGAGTTGACTAAAATGTTCCGTCCAGCGTTCAAGTCGTTCCTCTTTCGTCCGTAAGTTGACGCCAGTGCTTGAAACTAATTTGGTCAACTGGGGCCTCCAGTTTCGGCAAATCTGCTGTGATGCCCCAAAAACCTCCTTTAAGTTGCCTCTATCCGCGAAGCTCTGCACTTCTTGGCCTTTGCGTTCAAGCCATGCCCGTTTGTCTGCACGTAGAGCTTTTCTGACTTCCTTACAGCAGTTTGTGAACTCTAACAGCGCCTCCGCGCTGCTGTGTTTCTTTAACTGTAGATCGGCTCGTTTCCGGATAAGTTCCAGAGAATCTGGAGAAATCCAAGGTTTGTTCACTCGCTTGTCCGGAAGGAGGCATTTCACTGCTGCTTGGTTCAGGGCTTTTCGAAAATTGTCCCAAGACTGCTCTGTATTCTCGAAATCGCCGCTCTTATCAAGATGTAACTTGACCTCCTGCGTGAATAAGTCACGCGTTGTTTCATCTTGCAGCTTTGCAGAACTGATTCTGGGCGTGAAGCATGACTTTTTAGACAAAAGTTTCATAGATACTTCCGCAATGACCAGTTCGTGATCGGTAATTGTGGTTTTCCCTCTTCTGGACCTCACATTCGTCAGACATCCTCTGTATCTCTCTGCAAACAGAATGTGATCCAGCATCTTTTTTCGACAACTCGGATCGGGAGGGTTGAAGGTGTACCGATGCACTTGTCGATGCTGGAACCATGTACCACCTACGAGCAATTTGTGTGAAGTGCAAAATGATAACAACTTTTAAGAGTTTTCATTTTCTTCACCCATTCCAAACGGGCCTCTGCAGCTCATGGTGTCATTCAACTGGTGTCCAGGCTCTGCATTGAGGTCACCGATGACACAAATACGCTCCCTATGTTTGAAACTGGAAACTAGGTCTGAAAGTTGACTCCAAAACAAATCCTTCTCTTGGAGACTAGCTTCATTCGTAGGTGCGTAGCAGACAACAACAACTAGATTGGCTCTCCTCTGAGCCGCGAACTTGACGTAGCAAATACGTTCACTTAGAGCCACTTGTTCTACGATGCTGTTTATCAATGACTTCTTTACAGCAACGCCCACTCCTCCTTGTCTCGACTTTACACCAGACAACCACGAGTCAGACAGGTAGAGCTTGTGGTCTCCGAGATCAATTTCTTGCTCCTGCAATCTCGTCTCCTGCACTCCCAGAATATCCAACTTGTATCGCGCCAGATCCATTTTCAAAGCCTCTAGAGATCCGGCTTGGGTCAGTGTTCTGACGTTTAAAGTTGCAATTCTGAGTTGGTTCCTCGGGAGATTCTTAGCACCCCTTACCCGGGACTCGGGGCCATGGTTGATTGTACTCATTGCTTTGGTGTTTGAAGGCTGAGGTACGACTAGTTGCGCCACAAACTAGAAGACCAGTGCCTCGTTAGCTCGACCATGTGAGCGTAGAGCCGCAGTACATGACCTACCCCCAGGGGACACCACGTGGAGGTGAGGTTGGATTTTGTCCCCCACTACTACTACTACTACTACTACTACTACTACTACTACTACTACTACTACTACTACTACTACTACTACTACTACTACTACTACTACTACTACTACTACTACTACTACTACTACTACTACTACTACTACTACTACTACTACTACTACTACTACTACTACTACTACTACTACTACTACTACTACTACTACTACTACGATGATAGGACGATGACTTTATTACAACTGGCAATCTGAAACTGGCAATTTCGATTATCCGACGCTTCTCACAACCAATACGGATTACTTCTACGAAACCGAAAAAACCCACGCTTCATACAAGCAAAACCGATGAAACCAACAAATAGCGACGTTTCGTACGCTATTTTTGTCGGTATGTCTTAGCTCCTGTCTTTTCATAAGTTGAACGAGCCAAAGTCTGGATCATAAACTTTTTCGGTCTTTCTGAGTCTTTTCATAAGTCGAACGAGCCAAAGTCTGGATCATATCGCATTTTGGTCTGTACGGGTCTTTTCATAAGAGTTCTTGAACGAGCACATAAACGCACCAAAATTTTGAACGAGGCAAAGTCTGGATCATAGGCATTTTTGGTCTGCCTGGGTATTTTCATAAGCAAAAATAGTCTGGATGGGTATTTTCATAAGGACTTTTGAACGAGGACCTCAACCTGGGTGAGTTTCAAAATTATAAATTTTTGAATTTAATATGTCATCTAATGTCGTCATTTAATAATGTACAACCATGCTGGAGACGAAAATTTTGCAAGCTCATTTTAGAATAAAACGTATAGAGCTGGCAGTGAAAAGTTTAAAGATCTCTGGGAACCTTTTTTGTCACAAACTGTGGAATCCATACTCAGTCAAATTTGTCAATTTTCTCTGAAAAATGTTTGAAGGAAAGGAGGAAGGTTCACGAGATCTGAACGACGTCTAAGAAAACTGAGTTGAATTCGTCAAAATGGGTTCGGATCTCTTCTGTTTTAGCCCCAGGACAAAATGCGCCCCAGTACAGCGCACGTGCAATTGAGAGTAAACCCGTCTGGGGGAAGGGAGTGCAGACCAAGTAACAAACAAAAATTCTTTGATGTTGAATGGACCATCAATCAAGTAACAATCAAACGTTTTTTTGATGTTGAATGGAAGAAATTACTGGTTATATTGCGGTGAGAAAATTTCATTAGAGAAAAGCAATTACAAACCAAGATAAAAAATGTTTTCTGAAAACGGTAAAGAAAAGTTTTACAAGGTTAGTTCAGAGAATGTGGAACGAAAACGAGAATTCACTTCGGCTTACATCAAATGTGGAGCTTGGTAAAGACATAAATATGGCTCAACAGAACAAGATCGGGTCGGAACTAAATTGGAGCAATTGCGTTCAAGGGATTCAGAACTTGTAAAATGAAACAACAAAAAGATATTTGCAAACATGCATTCAACTCCTGTAAACCGAATCCAATCTGATCGCTTATTTTTTTCATTTCCATTCCTTAATTCTTAAATTATTTAAGCTTACCCGGACCGTAGTGCCATAGTAAATGTCTACTGATTCGTCATATTCCAATAGTAGAACGTTATATAAGTACTGAATCATAGTGTCCCAAGGGTAAAGTTAGCTTGCATTATGTTCAGACCAAATCCAGAACCAGTTTTTTTAATGAAACTATCATGAACATAATGAACGTAGTTATTTTTCAATAGTCATACTAAAATCATAAAAATTTTGAAAATTTCGAAAATAAGTTGCAATTCTCACATGACGCGCTAGGAGCTTGATATAGCGTTTTTCAGTTCATTGGATTCATAGTGACCGGCGTTTGTGATCAGTCAAAATGATATAGCTAGGAGCATTATATAGTTTTTGGTTTATTGGATTCATAGTGACCGGCTATTATGATCAGTCAAAATACCGGCGAATTGAGCGTCAAAAATTGTCTCAAACACTTGTTGCTTGCATCGACAGGAGAGAAGACATTGCTTTGTACGTTATGATATTACGTTACTTGATATGATTGTCTCGACCAAATCATGGGTATCACCAACGTCAAATGAGAAACAGAGGGGATCGACCAAATCATGGGTAGAGTGCAAAATTGTCCGGACTCATCCGTGCCGAACTCTTCCGGGCCTCTTTCAACAATAGATAAAGGGGGGAGGATCGATTATGAGACTTGATGAACTTTTGTTTTCCAGAACACACGATCCCTTCCCACATTAGCGTTTCGAAGTTTAACACGAGAAGGTGAAGGTGTCGGAGTGTTCATCATCATCGTGCCATCATACAACAGAGGCCCATCTCGTCCGTGCCTCTTTCTCAAATATACCTGCGACTGTTCCTTTTTTAAAACAGAGCGTCTAAATAAACGACAGAGCTCAGATTAGATAAGGATGTTAAATTTGCAGTTTCAGATCTGTTGTTGAAATTTCAATATCAAAACATCGACAAGTTCCCGACAAGTGCAAATCGTTTCCCCGGAGCAAATGGTTTGCGCGAGTCAGCAAGTGGCGGTTGCGAGTCACCAAGTGGCACACCAATCAAGCCAGCACCAGTAGGAAGACGTGATTTGATTGTGTTATATAGTTGTATAATGTAGTTATTGGAACCTCTTTATGGCGATACCCAAGATGAGGTCTACGACACAAGACAGGAGTTGGCATGACCGAATTGGGTCGCTGACATTGGGTACCCCAAATAGTTTGCGACCGGACCTAACAAACTTGGTCACACCAAACAGACAGTATGTGTGTGTGTGTGTGTGTGTGTGTGTGTGTGTGTGTGTGTGTGTGTGTGTGTGTGTGTGTGTGTGTGTGTGTGTGTGCGTGTAAGTGTGTTTGTGTAGATTTGCGTTGTGATATGTTTCTGTGCGTGGTTTGTATGTTTGTGTGGTATGTATGCAGGGTCTTTCCATTAAAACCCCATTGAAATCATAGCCGCCACTCTATTAATAATAGACGCACATCGATAGCGGACCATGAGTTATCCATTTTAACCCAATCCAATGCTGGATCTATTCTGTTTCCCCCCACCCAGCTTAGTGAGCAAAAATTCATTTATAAAAAAACATTCAGAAGTTAGGATGTTTTCCGTGTGTGCCCCCTCCTCCCAGTGCGTTATGCACCCTCTAACTACAACACGCGAATGGGCACCCAACATGTGAATTGGGGCAATAATTCTGTGGGGGGTTATTGGGAAAAACTCCCATAAAGCATAAAATTCCACCTATTATATTTTTAAATTTGAACATGCGTGTTTTTTTTATAAAGTAACCAATTATGATAAATACAACTCCAGCATCACAATAATGATATTGGAATTCTTAAAAAAAATAAATTTTGCATTATTGAAACATACAGAACGCCATCCCAACGGGTGGTGGAATACGGCCATCATTTGTATGTGCTTGTGCGTGCGTGTGTGTGTGCATGTATGGGTTTGTGTGTGTGTGCGTGCGTGCGTGTGTGTGTGTGCGCGCGTAAGTATGTGTGCGTGCGTGTGTGTGTGTGTTCGCGTGCAAGTGGGTGCGTGCGTGTGTGCGTGTGCGTGTGTGTAAGTGTGTGTGCGTGTGTGTAAGCGCGCGAGTGTGTGTGCGTGTGTATGAGTTAGTCTGTATGTGTGCGTGTGTGTGTGTTTGCATG